>NC_068445.1:41715099-41850099 GCF_023373465.1 Oncorhynchus keta | reverse complement strand
AGTAACAGAGTGGAGACTAACCTGCTATAGTAACAGAGTAACCTCCTCTAGTAACAGAGTGGAGACTAACCTGCTATAGTAACAGAGTAAGGCGTATGTATGCCTTATGGCTAACGAGACATGGAGTGATGAAAGAAACATACAGGAACTCAAATCCTTCTGTTCACCTGATTTAGAATTCCTCACAATCAAATGCAGACCGCATTATCTACCAAGAGAATTCTCTTCGATTATAATCACAGCCGTATAAATCCCCCCCCAAGCAGACACATTGATGGCTCTGAACTAACTTTATTTAACTCTTTGCAAACTGGAAACAATTTATCCGGAGGCTGCATTCATTGTAGCTGGGGATTTTAACAAGGCTAATCTGAAAACAAGACTCCCTAAATTTTATCAGCATATCGATTGCGCAACCAGGGGTGGAAAAACCTTGGATCATTGTTACTCTAACTTCCGCGACGCATATAAGGCCCTGCCCCGCCCCCCTTTCGGAAAATCTGACCACGACTCCATTTTGCTGATCCCTGCCTACAGACAGAAACTAAAACTAGAGGCTCCCACGCTGAGGTCTGTCCAACGCTGGTCCGACCAAGCTGACTCCACACTCCAAGACTGCTTCCATCACGTGGACTGGGATATGTTTGGTATTGCGTCAGATAACAACATTGACGAATATGCTGATTCGGTGTGTGAGTTCATTAGAATGTGCGTTGAAGATGTCGTTCCCATAGCAACGATTAAAACATTCCTTAACCAGAAACCGTGGATTGATGGCAGCATTCGCGTGAAACTGAAAGCGCGAACCACTGCTTTTAATCAGGGCAAGGTGTCTGGTAACATGACCGAATACAAACAGTGCAGCTATTCCCTCCGCAAGGCTATCAAACAAGCTAAGCGTCAGTACAGAGACAAAGTGGAATCTCAATTCAACGGCTCAGACACAAGAGGCATGTAGCAGGGTCTACAGTCAATCACGGACTACAGGAAGAAATCCAGCCCAGTCACAGACCAGGATGTCTTGCTCCCAGGCAGACTAAATAACTTTTTTGCCCGCTTTGAGGACAATACAGTGCCACTGACACGGCCTGCAACGAAAACATGCAGTCTCTCCTTCACTGCAGCCGAGGTGAGTAAGACATTTAAACGTGTTAACCCTTGCAAGGCTGCAGGCCCAGACGGCATCCCCAGCCGCGCCCTCAGAGCATGCGCAGACCAGCTGGCCGGTGTGTTTACGGACATATTCAATCAATCCCTATACCAGTCTGCTGTTCCCACATGCTTCAAGAGGGCCACCATTGTTCCTGTTCTCACTTCCGTCATCATGAAGTGCTTTGAGAGACTAGTCAAGGACCATATCACCTCCACCCTACCTGACACCCTAGACCCACTCCAATTTGCTTACCGCCCAAATAGGTCCACAGACGATGCAATCTCAACCACACTGCACACTGCCCTAACCCATCTGGACAAGAGGAATACCTATGTGAGAATGCTGTTCATTGACTACAGCTCGGCATTCAACACCATAGTACCCTCCAAGCTCGTCATCAAGCTCGAGACCCTGGGTCTCGACCCCGCCCTGTGCAACTGGGTACTGGACTTCCTGACGGGCCGCCCCCAGGTGGTGAGGGTAGGTAACAACATCTCCTCCCCTCTGATCCTCAACACTGGGGCCCCACAAGGGTGCGTTCTGAGCCCTCTCCTGTACTCCCTGTTCACCCACGACTGCGTGGCCACGCACGCTCCAACTCAATCATCAAGTTTGCGGACGACACAACAGTGGTAGGCTTGATTACCAACAAAGACGAGACGGCCTACAGGGAGGAGGTGAGGGCCCTCGGAGTGTGGTGTCAGGAAAATAACCTCACACTCAACGTCAACAAAACTAAGGAGATGATTGTGGACTTCAGGAAACAGCAGAGGGAACACCCCCCTATCCACATCAATGGAACAATAGTGGAGAGGGTAGCAAGTTTTAAGTTCCTCGGCATACACATCACAGACAAACTGAATTGGTCCACTCACACAGACAGCATCGTGAAGAAGGCGCAGCAGCGCCTCTTCAACCTCAGGAAGCTGAAGAAATTCGGCTTGTCACCAAAAGCACTCACAAACTTCTACAGATGCACAATCGAGAGCATCCTGGCGGTATCACCGCCTGGTACGGCAACTGCTCCGCCCTCAACCGTAAGGCTCTCCAGTTGGTAGAGCATGGCGCTTGTAACGCCAGGGTAGTGGGTTCGATTCCGGGACCACCCATCAGAATGTATGCACACATGACTGTAAGTCGCTTTGGATAAAAGCGTCAGCTAAATGGCATATATTATTATTATATATTAGGGTAGTGAGGTCTGCACAACGCATCACCGAGGGCAAACTACCTGCCCTCCAGGACACCTACACCACCCGATGTTACAGGAAGGCCATAAAGATCATCAAGGACATCAACCACCCGAGCCACTGCCTGTTCACCCCGCTATCATCCAGAAGGCGAGGTCAGTACACAGGTGCATCAAAGCTGGGACCGAGAGACTGAAAAACAGCTTCTATCTCAAGGCCATCAGACTGTTAAACAGCCACCACTAACATTGAGTGGCCGCTGCCAACACACTGACACTGACTCAACTCCAGCCACTTTAATAATGGGAATTGATGGGAATGATGTAAATATATCACTAGCCACTTTAAACAATGATACCTTATATAATGTTACTTACCCTACATTATTCATCTCATATGCATACGTATATACTGTAATCTATATCATCGACTGCATCCTTATGTAATACATGTATCACTAGCCACTTTAACTATGCCACTTTGTTTACATACTCATCTTATATGTATATACTGTACTCGATACCATCTACTGTATGCTGCTCTGTACCATCACTCATTCATATATCCTTATGTACATATTCTTTATCCCCTTACACTGTGTATAAGACAGTAGTTTAGGAATTGTTAGTTAGATTACTTGTTGGTTATTACTGCATTGTCGGAACTAGAAGCACAAGCATTTCGCTACACTCGCATTAACATGTGCTAACCATGTGTATGTGACAAATAAAATTTGATTTGATTTGATTTTTCCTCTAGTAACAGAGTGGAGACTAACCTGCTATAGTAACAGAGTAACCTCCTCTAGTAACAGAGTAGAGACTAACCTGCTATAGTAACAGAGTAACCTCCTCTAGTAACAGAGTGGAGACTAACCTCCTATAGTAACAGATGGAGTACAGCTGCAGACCAAACTTGCCTGTTGGAGTCGTGACAGGGACAACTGTAGTATTTTAGCCAAGCTTAATATTAACCCTTTTCCTAAACGTAACCTGCTACATAGAAGCCATCCGTTCCGAGAATATAATTTTTACAACATCGGTCTTTGAGAAATAGGCAAATCCTTCTCACCTGTTTGGCTGTAATTGATTTGCCAGCAGCCAGAATGGAGCTTGTTTCTTCAGAGACCCAGCTTTGGCAGTGGATCACTGTGCAATGGATCCAACATGGATGACTCACAAGAACATGATGCCATCTATCCACCATCTCAATCTGAACAATGAACTCAAAGCACGGAGTTCCTTCTCCTTCTTATTCATTTTTATTTGACCTTTATTTAACGAGGCAAGTCAGTTAAGAACAAATTCTTATTTTCAATGACGGCCTAGGAACAGTGGGTTAACTGCCTGTTCAGGGGCAGAACGACAGATTTGTACCTTGTCAGCTTGTCATCTTCCAACGCTCTAACCACTAGGCTACCCTGCCGCCCAAAATGAGAAGGAATTCTAGGACTGAATTCATATCCAGCAGATACGACCTGACCATTTCACTTGTTTACAGTGAGCTACACTGGGGTCAGAAAGCAATCATGGCTGCGGTGGCTAATGCTAGCATGAGGATAAAAAAAGGACAGTTTTAAGGAAAAATATGATGTTCGACTAGCAGGTGTCCACATACTTTTGGTCATGTAGTGTATCTTGGATAACAGGTCTAGGAACAGTGGGTTAACTGGTCTAGGAACAGTGGGTTAACTGGTCTAGGAACAGTGGGTTAACTGGTCTAGGAACAGTGGGGTAACTGGTCTAGGAACAGTGGGTTAACTGGTCTAGGAACAGTGGGTTAACTGGTCTAGGAACAGTGGGTTAACTGGTCTAGGAACAGTGGGTTAACTGGTCTAGGAACAGTGGGTTAACTGGTCTAGGAACAGTGGGTTAACTGGCCTAGGAACAGTGGGTTAACTGGTCTAGGAACAGTGGGTTAACTGGTCTAGGAACAGTGGGTTAACTGGTCTAGGAACAGTGGGTTAACTGTCTTGTTCAGGTGCAGCACGACAGATTGTTACCTTGTCAGCTCGGGGATTTGAACTTGCAACCTTTCAGTTACAAGTCCAACATTCTATCCAGTAGGCTACGCTACCAACCAAGTTTTTAAAACTTAAAATGTATTTTTTTTAAAATCTAGAATGTGTTAAAGTGTAATCCAATATCTTGAAATGATTAGACAGATGATGAACATGTAGTTGGTGAATATTAATATGGAAGTCGAGCATCAGAATCCTCACGCCTGCGTGCTCCAGTGAAACGTCGAGGTCGTCTCAGGTGGAAGGATGTTTGTCGATTTGTATGAGACATACACCACTCATGTTCAGTACAACCATAGGATGGTACCATCCAAGATGTGAGTGGAATGAAAGCATTGTCTTTAGGATAGTTCTGCTGCCATTCTGCCTTACCCTAGACCAGGAACAGACTGGGTCAGAAATTCTAACACACCGACCCATTTTTATCCTCAAGGCCCCCATTATTAGCCAGATAAATCTCATTTTGCAAAACAACAACAACAAAAAATATGAGTTAGACAGAGGCACCTTGGGCTGAAACTGGACCGGCCCATCTGGCATTTGCCCAAAATGCCAGATGGCCAGTCCAACCCTGCCCTGGACCTGGAGTACTCTCAGGTAGGGTATTTATTTTTTAAACGTCCAGTTATCTTGACTGTTGACATATAGGCCTATAAATTGAATAGGTCGCCATTAAACTAGGCCTGAGTGAGACACAGTGAACCAGTGTCTGATACCCTATGTGGTGTGTATCCATCGAGGGTAGTTAACCCAATGACCTGTTCCTACGCATGAGCTTAGCTAGCCAACTTCGCCATGACTAGCATGATCGGAGATTGCTATTGGAGAAGCAGTTCATGCTTATCTTCATAATGTAATGTCTTTGATGTAGTCAGTGGAAGATGAGTGTTGAGTGGCACACATAGCGTTTGTTTTTAGCAGCATGTGACCGGCAGGACTTGCGGGAGGTAAATACACTTGATCAAGCTATGTAGCTTATTGATTCCTTGTTTATGAATAAATAAAAAATAACATGTTTTGTTGTTTCTCTGTAAAACTAGCCACCTAGCTATTTATTAATTTGGCTTTAGCTAGCCAGCTAGATCGGTTCCCAATATCCCAACGTCATAACTAGCTACTAAGCCATTTCAGGCTATTCGTCAAGTTAGAGTAGCTTGTTCTAACTATCTTAGCTGGTAAGGATGCTAGACTTTAGAAAATATAAATATTGCTTTAATTCTTGGGTGATGATACTACATACCAGTGGGACAGTTGTACTAAACTCCTAAGGCATAAAGGTTCTTAAAGAATCAATGTGCATCATTAATTAAAATGACAATTGAACAGGTTAAGAAGTATTCTTAGATAACCTTTTTTAATATATATATATAGAATTAAGCATAATGAAAATGGCTCTTTATTGCAGGATAAAAAAGGCTGTTCCAGATGTATATTCATATATTCATTATATTTCTATTTATTCTATTAAAATAAGGAAAGCTATAGGAAGCATTTCGGTGAAAACTCTAGCCTACAGGACTTTCACTGATGTAGAGGCAGAGCAACTCAACGGGAAAGTGTCAATCAATATACTGTACATTTGCCCATACAGTCTCAATATACTGTACATTTGCCCATACAGTCTCAATATACTGTACATTTGCCCATACAGTCTCAATATACTGTACATTTGCCCATACAGTCTCAATATACTGTACATTTGCCCATACAGTCTCAATATACTGTACATTTGCCCATACAGTCTCAATATACTGTACATTTGCCCATACAGTCTCAATATACTGTACATTTGCCCATACAGTCTCAATATACTGTACATTTGCCCATACAGTTTCAATATACTGTACATTTGCCCATACAGTCTCAATATACTGTACATTTGCCCATACAGTCTCAATATACTGTACATTTGCCCATACAGTCTCAATATACTGTACATTTGCCCATACAGTCTCAATATACTGTACATTTGCCCATACAGTCTCAATATACTGTACATTTGCCCATACAGTCTCAATATACTGTACATTTGCCCATACAGTCTCAATATACTGTACATTTGCCCATACAGTCTCAATATACTGTACATTTGCCCATACAGTCTCAATATACTGTACATTTGCCCATACAGTCTCAATATACTGTACATTTGCCCATACAGTCTCAATATACTGTACATTTGCCCATACAGTCTCAATATACTGTACATTTGCCCATACAGTCTCAATATACTGTACATTTGCCCATACAGTCTCAATATACTGTACATTTGCCCATACAGTCTCAATATACTGTTTGGACATTTGCCCAATAAAGTCTCAATATACTGTACATTTGCCCATGACAGTCCATGACCCTATCCCGTTCCTGACCGGTTTCCCGTCTAGACATGAGCCCCTTTTCCTGACATGACCTCTATCCCGTCTAGACCTTTCCCGTCTAGTTTTGACCTCTATCCCGCCCTAGACATGACCTCTTCCCGTCTAGACATGAGCTCTATCCCATCTAGACATGACTTCTATCCCGTCTAGACATGACCTAATGACCTCTGACCCTATCCGGACATGACTTCTATCCCGTCTAGACATGACCTCTATCCGTCTAGACATGACCTCTATCCCGTAGACATGACTTCTTCGGACATGACCTCTATCCCGTTAGACATGACATGTTGGGAGACCTCTATCCCGTAACATGACCTCTATCCCGTCTAGACATGACCTTAAGACAATTAGCTTAAGGTTGGGAAAAGGGGTCAGGGGTCAGGGTTAGCTCAAATGCAAAAAGACAAATGTTTTGACATGACCTCTATCCCGTCTAGACATGACTTCTATCCCGTCTAGACATGACCTCTATCCCGTCTAGACATGACCTCTATCCCGTCTAGACATGACTTCTATCCCGTCTAGACATGACCTCTATCCCGTCTAGACATGACCTCTATCCCGTCTAGACATGACCTCTATCCCGTCTAGACATGACCTCTATCCCATCTAGACATGACTTCTATCCCGTCTAGACATGACCTCTATCCCGTCTAGACATGACCTCTATCCCATCTAGACATGACTTCTATCCCGTCTAGACATGACCTCTATCCCGTCTAGACATGACCTCTATCCCGTCTAGACATGACCTCTATCCCGTCTAGACATGACCTCTATCCCGTCTAGACATGACCTCTATCCCGTCTAGACATGAGCTCTATCCCGTCTAGACATGACCTCTATCCCGTCTAGACATGACCACTCCCATTTGACCTCCTGCCCTTCGCAGCACAGTTGCTACTGTAGGCCTAGCTATACTAATTAGGCTATATGACTTTAAGTCAACAGGTTGAATTCAAAGTATGGTGCAATGACACAAAGTATAACATGCAATAGACCAAGACAAAGCAGTAATAGTCTGAATACATTTATGAATATTAAGACAAATAGGAGCAGAGCCCTCTTGCCCCATTGGCCAATAACCATCCAAATATCAACAAGAGTTTGTCATCTGAATTCATTTAAATATCTATTAACAATTATTTTACTTATAACTTTTAACTTTGCTTGCTAAAATAAAGGGGGAAAAAAACAAAAAAAATGTTTTTAGTTCCAAGTGTATGACGTCATTTGCAACGTGTTTCCATCCATATAGAGTAGTAGCATGTGCTGTCGGCTATAAAATTACACAACAACTCACAGTATATATGAACTAATGCAACGCAAGCAGAGTCGCGTTCAGCAGGACACAACGTTTTGTAAAGTTTCAGATGTAAATAGGCTATGTACAACAAACATGCCTTTCTGACATGTAGAATAGGAATCACCTCGGATATATGCATTTCCCTCTGCAACGTTCAAGAACGTTTGGCACTTGAACATGGATGGCTCTGCACTGACGGATACGCCTGTAGGCCTATAGGATTCCCTTGTCATGTGTTGTACTAGGATAGTTGCCCATTCCTGTTGAGTCCTGTGAAAAGAGAAAACATATCATTACATTTTTGGTCGAATTGAAATGGTGACGATATGTGGCAAGTCAACTGTCAAGTGAATGAACGAGACAGAGGAAACCGGGAAGCGTCGTAACTAAATATGGGCATATTCCACCAACTTCCTCCGACAGGCTCACATACCTCCGACTGTGATTTATTCGTTTAGCCCCGCCCCCACTCTACACGCACACACACACACACACGCGCGCACACACATTCCTTACAAGGCACATCAAACACATCATAGCAAACGAGTTTCATCTGTAGTCTCTGTGCTGAAAGAGCGGGTGGAAAAGAGAAAAGAAAAGGTTCATGCGTTTGCACGTGCAAAAGAAAAAGACCGACCAGAGGAGGTTTATAATAAAAGGCAGATTGAGAGAGCGAGCGAAAGCGAGGGGAGGGAGAGAAGTAAAAGAGACAGAGATAGGACGCCCAAATAGATGTGTGCATGGCCTCTCTCTCTCCCGCCTCTCCCTCCTATCTCGCTCCTCTCTATCTCTCTCCTCTCTCTCTCTCTCTCTCTCTCTCTCTCTCTCTCTCTCTCTCTCTCTCGCCTTTCTCGTCACATTTGTTATTCACTCCGTGACTGACATCAAACGCTCTCGGACGATTAGCTGCACAATCAGGTCCCTACAGAAGAGGGGAGAAGGCGGGGTCGTGTGGTAGCGAAAGGCGTGTTCTTTTTCCGCTGGACAATGCCATTATTTCTGTTCCATTGGTCAGGAATGCCAGATTTCACAGACCGCTGCCCTCCTCCGAGCGTCGAGCAAAGCTTCTCCAGTGAGCGGTAGAGCAGCCTACCTTCTCTCCGAGCCTCTCCACCCCAGCCTGCCCAGCACAGTCAGCTCTCCGTCCGCCCTCAGCTCCCTGCTCTGGTACCAACCAACCCCAAAGCTGTTATTGCGACCTATAGCCTTTATTATAGTCTGTATGAAGCACTGTTACTGTCAGTGTGTTCATTTCAAGTCAAATAAAGAAGTTCAAGTCAATTCCATTTAATTTAAAAAAACTTAAGGGTTGTTGCTTAAAAATAAAATATAATAATACAATGGGTAGATTGTTTTTAATCACAAATATTGCATTATTGAATTTTGGGAATAAAGGTAGTAATTACTAAATTATAAAGTGTGTTTTCAGAGTTATATCGTGCGTAACGCAATTGACTTCGATAGGCTATTGTGCGTAATTACGCATACGCCATACAGCTACAGAAGGATTGCATAATGTGACTGTTCTGTCAAGACCCACTTTATTGTAGTTTTGCGTTGTCTTTTGGACGATTTGGTACACACCTTTGTAACATATAGCTTAGGCAGATGAGACTAACTCAACGCAAGTTCATGACAGGCGTAAGCCTGCTTGGGTCTCAACGCAAGTTCATGACAGGCGTAAGCCTGCTTGGTAAAGTGCAAAAAACTCCACAATGAAGTATTTAATCTTAGAATAAATTGTGTACAAATGCAAGCGAACGTGGCACCCGTTTAGCCTAAAAGTAGTCTATAAATAATTTTTCAATATAATCACAACATAAACGAAATAAAATTGATATCTCGCTCCCGAGGTGGATATTGAAAATTTTCTGAATGGAAGGCAGAATTTGTGTTCATTGTTAAAATAAAACTATACAGTGACGTTTCCTAGTATATGACCAATCCTGAAGGTGATCAGATAGTTAAATACCTCACATTTCCACCAATGGCGCTTCACGCGGCAAAGACTAGCGCAGAAACAGGCCAATCGGAAATAGGCATGCAAATAAGGAATTTGCTTCAGCAAGAGCTGAATCTCAACTAGTCAAAGATGGAGTCGGGAGCTAGGAGGCCGTGAGGCTGGCCATGGACGAAATAGCATTTTATATTTGGAAGACAATGCCAGGAGACACCACGCATGCTTCGCAGACGCTGAAACGGATGCACGCTTGGGGAAATACATCGGAGACATATTGGGCATTTGCGCTCAGTCAAATGCTGCGGGCAACTTAACTTGATTTTGCCGTTCTCTCTTTCTGCCTTCAAATCATTGTCCCTCCCTTGGCCAGGTACCATTCATGACATTTGGGGCCCTTCTCTCAGTCTGTGAGTAGTGGTGGCGCGGAAATGGCGCGAGCTAGCGGCTATACAGGGATGTTGGGTGGGGTAGGGGGAGGGGTAATACTCGGCTGAAGTAGTTTCAAGTGTGTGTGTGTGTGTGTGTGTGTGTGTGTGTGTGTGTGTGTGTGTGTGTGTGTGTGTGTGTGTGTGTGTGTGTGTGTGTGTGTGTGTGTGTGTGTGTGTGTGTGTGTGTGTGTGAAGAGAGCGATGGGGGTTTGGGGTGTGATTGACAAGTGAATGTGCATGTATGAATTATGTATCGATAACTTTGGGATTGGATTTGACAAGCCTTTGGAATTATCCTGACGCCCTGAAATTTAGTTGACAGCGTTGTACATAAACTTTCTAGCGTGGGCTAAAGCTGGATACGTTCCACTCATGGACAGTTACGAGTGGACAGAAACTCGTAACAGCATCAGATGAAATGGAATTATGAAATACACTGGTTTAAACGTCCCAAGTGGGCCCGATAATAGTTGTTACAAATGTAGGTGTTTGCTTGGGATAGTAGCATGAGGCCTGTCTTTACAGGAGAGGCCTGCCACTTTGTCAGGTCTTTCAATGCTTTGCCAAATTCCCAGAAAACATTTGCCTGAAAACTCAGTTTAACAGCACAACAGCGTTTTGTTGATGTTTCGTACAGATAATTGCCCTTGCAACGTACTGAAGTTACCGTTCCCAACTTTTTTGTTTAAAAGGAAAGTCCTGCTATGTAAAGGATATTGCTGCATATGTTTGCGATTTTTAAAGATCTGAGATGTAAACACGTCAGTGTGTGTGCGCGTGCGTGTGTGTGTGAGTCAGACTGCAGTGTAGACAACGTTTTGCTTCTCAAAATGTCCACTTTGGTATTTTGGGACTAGCAAGTGATTCAAACTCAAAGGCCCGTTGAACGTTGGAAATAACAACCCCTCCACCGGCCCCGCCCTCCGGATCCCGAACGAGGAGGGATTCAAATTGCCACTTTGGCCAAAGGGACGAGAATAGTACGTATTAAAAGAAGGTTTTCTGGCATTGTATCGCGGAATGTGGTCTCTGCCCTATATATGTTTTCTCCACCCTCCGTGTCCTACTAATCTTTATCGCGTATAGGCCTACCTTTAACGAGCCTGTAGAGAAACATAGTTTCTATGCCTCTGTTTCTTTCGCATGCATATAGACATTATGGTTTCATGTACTATTTACTACACGTCTCTGAATGGTATTACATTGAAATAGAATCGCATGTATGTCGAGACCCATCGCTATATAATTAAGTGGAAAATATATATTCATTAAAAAATGGGACTTAACTTAACTCGCAACACACACGTTAATTAATGCAATTGAAGATAAATAGTTTGACTGAAGACTGAATGTTTGAATAGCTATTGCTTATCTCACTGTCTTTCGTTGTTGCATGTTGTAATTGTATGCTGCTCCATATGAATCTCTATGTACATTTATTTTCACTATTTCGTTTTAGTTGCTTATTGTTTACATAGTTGTGTTTTGCTACTAGGTATTTAATGTTTACCTTTATTTTACTAGGCAAGTCAGTTAAAGAACAAATTCTTATTTTCAATGACGGCCTAGGAACAGTGGGGTTAACTGCCTGTTCAGGGGCAGAACGACAGATTTGTACCTTGTCAGCTCGGGGATTTGAACTTGCAACCTTTCGGTTACTCGTCCAATGCTCTAAACACTAGGCTACCCTGTATGCATGTACTATTCCACCGATTTGTGATGTCATTGTTGGTCTGTTTATCGAATTAAACAAAGACCTTTCGGCCAATATTGGTTGGGCGACATATAGCCTTACCAGGTCTGAAAGAAAGCGTACATTGACACTGTTATAGTAGACTTCTAGTGTAAGCCTAAGAAACACTGTCAAACTTGACTACGGTGCGTACACCTTAGCCACTATTCGTCCACTATTCGGGGAATTACTAAAACAAATGAAATGTTGTTGTCCGGAGCCCTTTTACTGGTGTACTACTGTGAAATCAGATGAGCAGTGCAATATTAAAAGGGCATTGGCTGACCCCACCCCTAGCTTCACAGCTCCTGTTGGATATGAGGAAGTTATCTCCACAATGCTTTTTCCTCGATTCCTCTGTAGGCTTATCACATTGAAGAATTAGCCTAGCTATTGATTGATTTATTTTATTCAGTAATTGTCTTTGAAGATACAACGGGTTTTTTTGTACGTTATTACAAAGCCTATAGAAAATGTATAAATGTCTCAGGAATGTCACAGAAAAAAAGCTCATCTTAGTCATGTCTGTGGTGATAATGAACTATTTGTTTAGCTATTTGTTTTTGTGTTTTGGTTGAAACATGTAGGCCTAAACGCTTAAATGTTTTATCACAATTAGCTTTTTGAAATGATTTAGCCTCTATACACCGATGGAGATCACAATAGAAAGCAGTGGTTTGTTTAGAAACTCTAATTGTATTTTCACAACATTATAAAAATAAAAAAAATCCTTAAGAGATGGTCTCACATAGGCCTGTAGTGATTTGCATTATGGCCTTTTCTTCTTCTTCATTTCATGCAAAACAGCTTTCCAACCTCGATATACGAATACACTTCTTTATAGTTCTTTTGGCTTTTACATTCGTGCGTGTGCGTGTGTTCATCATCCCCCGAGCGCGCAGAGGTCAGCTGCTTTGATGACGTTGCACTACTGTTCCATCGGCTGAAGCAGTGCAATAGTATTGTCATGGCATCCGGCCTCCGCCACTGCTTCCCATGCAATCGGATGCTATGGACTAAGGAGTATATATATATATATAAGCACGAGTGTGATTCCTCCTTCCCTGGCCTAAGCTAATGTTGCAGGCCTTCTGGCCCCTGCTCTGCTCTGAGTCCGTGTATGGAACAACCATTCCACAAACCAACCATATGACATATAAATGAATATTGTATAGGAAGTCATCACTCCATAATGGCATAGATCAAATAGGAGAAGACTCATGCGATGCACTTTCATTCAACCAAACTGCTTGTTTTTTTACCCTGGTAGAAAGGACCTCTATTGACCACGCCTCCGAAAAAAGAACATTTTGTTCAAAAGTCAGAACTTCAGGTCGTCTTCGTTTGCATTTGGAAACCACGTGTTCAGATTAAGTAACATCGGAACAATGCTTTGAAGTCTGTTTCCCAACTTTTCACACTTTTGTGAAACGGTATAATGTACACATTGGTTTACTGCTACCCAACCCTCTGCGCCACGGTGTCACATTCTCGTCTAACTGTAATTAATACGTTGTTAAAAATTGTATTTAGGTTTAGTTTAAATTAATTGTCAATTGTGAATGTTTATGACAGAGTAGCAGGACTGTCGCTTGTAGGCAGGCCTATATTGATAAAAAAAAACATTGTGGTTAGGCTAAATTCATCTCATTTAGGCTAAATTAATATATTTTAGGCTAAATTCATGTCATTTAATTTTTTTGTGGGGTCACACTGTGCAAACGTATAAATTACAAGATAGCGTGTAGTAGGGCCCACGTCGTGATGTATGTAGCCTATTCCTCAAATCATAATAACAATTTAGAAGTCTATTTGATTAAATAGTGTTTTTTTTAAAGGATGTTTGTATATAAAAAAAAATGTTGTTTGTATTTGTAATATTTTATCACTTAGCGGTGCAACTAAAATAAGAGTGCAGTAAAACAAAAATATGTGCAATTTATCATTGTTAAAAACAAAGTGATTGTCGTTCTCACTAACAAACCTTGAAATCCCCTCTCAATTTCAAGGATTAACCAGATTTGTAAAAGTGTTGATTATTACAAAAGATTATTCTCGCCCATTTCTACCAATAGACCAATCTTCTAGAAATAAACACAAGCCATGGCATATATGTATTTGTTTGGGTGGTAAGCATGTGATGTGTTGGGTTATAATCCAATTATAACTGCGAGGATTTCTTGTGTGGACATGTCTTCTTCATTTGAAAGCATAATTTCACTCCTCGGCAGATTCTATACTGAAAGACGTTACGGTGTGGGTGGGAACGGGGGTAAATGTCCTATTTGTGGCAGGTCTGGGAGGGGGGCTCTTTTTAAGGAATGCAGAAGGGGAGGGAGGTCAGGTCCCATTCTAAAGCCGGGGATGGAAGGGGTGACGCTTTGAGATAAATGTCATCCTTGCTTATTGCATGGGTGCGTGTGTTCTATAGCTTAAATGTGCTATGCCTGCAAAGTCCTTTTTTTTATAGAGAGATTAAAATATTGTACAGCACATGTTCCCTCCCCGTGTCTGTTTAGCTTGCAACCTCGCTTATATGGCCTTTGGAGTAAAGACATGAAATGCCTGATAGGTTACGGTGTTTCAACTGTGGGTGAGTGGGCGAGAACCAAGAAGGCCCATTGGGATCCATTGCGACAATTGGACTGGTTGATTCAGAGACCGTGCGTGCATAGGCTACTTCATGTTGTTCCGAATTTGGGTGCAATACAAGCACCTATTTAGGCCGATACCTTATTGTCAGCCTACCTCTCTTCTGGCGCATTTCCAGACGTTATTTACCTCAGTGTTTTACCCAGAAGGCTTAGGCTTTTCTGTTTCCATCTACGCAGACCAGAACCCATGTCTCCCTGGGCCATGGCTCCTGCAGACCTGCACTCACTTGAGGCCAATGCCAGGTCACTTTTCAGCTGTCATTTACATAACAATGGCAAACTGTGAACTTTAACCACTTCTCACAAAGCAACTGTTGTGATTATGCCGAGGTTGCTTTTCCTGCTCTTCACAAGTTCTCACTGTCAGCTATGGAAACACAATGTCCCTAGTATAACATACTAGTGTAACATATGGGTGTATAAACTATTGTAACTTGTGTTCATAGTAGAAAAACAGCTGAAATATGCGTGTTGATCAGTGCTTCTACAAAATAACCTATCCATTTCAGCCTCTATTTAAAAATAAAATCTTATTTACAATGACGCCTGCCACCGGTAAAAACCTGGATGACGCTGGGCCAATTGTGCCTCACCCTATGAGGCCGTGCCGGATGTGATATAGCCCTGGATTCGCACCAGGGACAATAGTGATGCCTCTTGCAGTGCCTTAGACCACTGCGCCACTCGGGGAGCTTAAATGCACGCAGGCGTTTTAGGAGAACGTCATATACCGGTTACCGGTCAAACGTGAATGGAGTATGGGGTGGATAAACATTTCTACAAGGCAGCCCTTTGGGGGGGGGCAGCATGTGTAAGCTTGTCAAATGCCTCTGTTGGCAGGGAAATACCAGAATGCATAGCTTAGTAGCAGGTTTGCATGGAGGACGAAACAAAACGCATAGAGTTGTGGCCTCCACTAGTAATAATTGCATATAGCCTAGGCTACGAGTGGCAAACGATATGTTATTGTGTAGTGATTGATCATGTTATCTTTAAGATTCTGCTTTATTGGCAATAGAACGAGGCTACATCTTGTTCTTGGATTTGTAATGTTTTGTAATGACTTTGGTCGTTTGAATGTGCAATTGTTTAATTTATTTGAATGTTTATAAATGCTCATTCTAAGATGGAAAATAACAGTGGTAGTGCTACCGTAGGCCTACGAAACATATTGCCAATTACACCATTCGATGAAGTTTCTCCAAACGCGTTTTGAGTCGGCCTGTACAAGTTGTTTTAACAGTAGATGATCTGATCATACAACATACATAGTAACTGAGAGAGGGGATGTTTTGGGAACATTGCAAGCAGAGGCCCCTCAGAATTTCCAAGAAAAAGAACGGCGGAATTTCTCACATCTGTCTCCAAAGTCTCTGCATTAATGGGGGTCAGAGTTCGCCGTTTCAGCCACTGAAAATAATAGTTGCTCCTTGGAAGCTGGTTCTGCTTAAAATTACCCAAACGTTTCCTCATACTTGATAAATGGAAACAACGTGAGGCCTATAGATTTTTAGCTCAGATGTCCCATTGAATATTAGGCAAGCTTGCTTGATGGGTTTCAATGTAGCTTGGTAATTTCGTTAGGCTATCATATGGTTCAATGTGTAGGCTACATTTCACAACGTATCAAACCATATTTTAACATTCATTTTTTTTTTGCGGGGGGGGGTGTAGGACTTCCTTGTGGTGTCTATTCATAGTCTATCGAAAATATTTAGATGTTTCATTTTTTGAATGAGTTGTTACACTTTTTTGACGTGATAGCCTGAAGTCCAACATGACAGTGCATCTCTGTGTGGAACTCTTAGTTAAAACGCCAAAGCTGCAACAGCTCAATGTATGACTCATCTGCAGACAGTTCATATTTTAGACTGGGTTAAGCCTAATTGGTAAAGTGGTTATATCCAAGAACGAAATTCCAATGAATATTTTCACATCCTTTGCGTGCAGACATGATTCGACTATAGAGTCCAATCTACAGTATGTTTAGGCACCCCCTCCCCCTCCGCTTTCGCGTGCTCTCTTCTCTCTCCCCCATAACATGTGCACGAGCGTTCTTGTACGAGGAGGCCACGTAGGACTGGGAAATTGTAGGTGAAGGTTCAAATGAAAATACAGAAATGATTTTCACAGTGGATTCGATGTCTCCAAGGGTTGTAGCGAGAAATGGGCTACTGGGCAAGACTTTCAACATAGTGGGGGACGGAAGATGGGTTTGTGTTTTGGGTGGAGTATTTCTTCCCCTTCACTCAGATCATTTGCAGGAGAGAACGGATCTAAAGATCTGCGTAACGTAATGATTGGCTATCGGTTCAGTGATTGATTTCGGCAATGAGTTATTCTCTTACAGATTGAAGACAACCGTGTACGTTGTCAGCGGTAGTTTGGTCTTCTCTCAATCTGGAAGGTGCTGGAAGGGAGAATGGGAAGAGTGCATGATTTGGTAGAGTATTGTAATTGTGGTGTTGCTCAAGTGCGTTGTGCGTTAAGGAGAGAGGAGACAGAGAGCGATGAGTGAGGATCCAAAATCAGAGATACTAAATGATAAGAAATGAACCCAACAAATGAGTAAATTGGAAATTCTCAGTAAGGCACGTACCATATCACCCCCCCTCCCCAGGACTGCTGAGCAGAGTTTGGAATTCACACGACGCCAGCACTCGCCACGTGACGAGACAGCCTCTGGGAGACGTGCAGTCAAAATGGGACGTTCTTCTTTACTTGGAAGTCCGCAGGTAGGATATGTCCTCTCCCCCTCGATCTGTTTTATATGCAGTGTTGTCTGTCCCTCCATCTCCAACCTCGTGCTTCTACACCTGCATTGCTTGCTGTTTGGGGTTTTAGGCTGGGATTCTGTACAGCACTTTGAGATATATCAGCTGATGTACGAGGGGCTATATAAATACATTTGATTTGATTTTGATTTTCGTTGTTAATAAGATAAATGTGTACCACGATGTCTTATACGTTGGGTTGCCTAGCAGCCGAGACCCTATCAATATTGCCTCTGCTTTTCTGACTGATAACGGAGTAGTGCAATATTGCTTATAGGGTCTTGACTCCGAGGATGTCCTCTAAATGCCCATTCACCCGTTGTTGTTTACATATTGTATATGGCTGGGTAGAAAAGTAAGAAGAATCATTATACGTCCAGTTGTCACCATTGAAAAGTTACTGTTCGATATTAACTGCATGTTTACTGTGGTATTCTGAAATTATAATGTGTGTGTTATACGTGATAATAGGATAGCTATTAAAACGTTCTTTTGAATAGGTTGAAAAATTAGGTAAAGCATCAAACAATTCTACACTACAAGCCAACTTTTCCATGTATTACAAGCCCCTTTACAGTCATTACGTATTTTTAGGAATTAAGTCCCATTGCACTCGTTGATGTTAGATAGTTATTGGATAGTGTTGTTGCTTTGTAACAAACACGAGTTGCTATATATGCTAAAAAAAAAATAATAGAACTGGTTGAAGTGTAACGAGCTAGTGGGGAACTTACCCACTGGGCACAAATGTCAATTCAACGTCTATTCCACTTGGGTTCGTTGATTCAACCAGTGTGCGCCCAGCGGAAAGTCATTCTCAGGCATCGTATAATGAAACTAAATGATTTACACACAACAACAACAACAACAAAAAACTATTTCCATGAAAGATGTTGATGTATTACTTGTTCATTAGGTTTTTGTCACAGTCTATTACACTGTGAGTTGATCTAGCCTAACTTTAGTTTGGAGACTAACTAATATGTTCTTATGAACCTACATGTGGTGATCGAGGAGTTGCCAGCCTAAGGTTTGAGACATGCCTGATATTGACATAGAGACCAGTCAAATGGATGGAGGACTGAACTTACCTCTGGAGTTACACATTTCACGTTTTAATGTCACATGCACAAGAACAGTGAAATGCCTTCCTTACAAACTCAAAACCCAACAATGTAATAATCATTAACAACATAATATTAGAAAAAACACATGAGAAATAAGAAGAAATATGAAGAACACAATAAGTAAGTAAGTATACTATATACAGGGTCAGTTAATACCATACTATATACAGGGTCAGTTAATACCATACTATATACAGGGTCAGTTAATACTATACTATATACAGGGTCAGTTAATACCATACTATATACAGGGTCAGTTAATACCATACTATATACAGGGTCAGTTAATACTATACTATATACAGGGTCAGTTAATAACATACTATATACAGGGTCAGTTAATACCATACTATATACAGGGTCAGTTAATACCATACTATATACAGGGTCAGTTAATACCATACTATATACAGGGTCAGTTAATACCATACTATATACAGGGTCAGTTAATACTATACTATATACAGGGTCAGTTAATACCATACTATATACAGGGTCAGTTCAATACTATACTATATACAAGATCAGTTCTAGTACCATATTTACAATGTGCAGAGATACTGGAGTGATGGAGGTAGATATGTATAGGGGTAAGGTGACGAGGCATCAGGATATAAGATAAACAGAGTAGCAGCAGCTTGCATGTGTGGGCGTGTGTAGAGTCAGTATAAATCTATGTGCATATTATGTGTGAGTGAGCAGATGATGGAGTGAGTCTGTAGGGCACTGTGAGTGTGTAGGGCACTGTGAGTGGGTAGGGCACTGTGAGTGTGTAGGGCACTGTGAGTGTGTAGGGCACTGTGAGTGTGTGTGGGAGTGTGTAGGGCACTGTGAGTCTGTAGGGCACTGTGAGTGTGTGTGGGAGTGTGTAGGGCACTGTGAGTGTGCAGGGCACTGTGAGTGTGTGTGTGAATGTGTAGGGCACTGAGTGAGAGTGTGAATATGCATAGAAACAGTGTAAACATAAAAAATGATTATATTCTATGATTGTATGGATATGCATTGACATACCATCATACAGACCAATATAGTCCTTCAGGTCCGTCTGTTGCCTTTGTGAGTCGTGTTTGATGATAATTGACTGTCTGTATTCATTGTGTATCTTCTCGTATCATAATGTGGCTTTGTAAACAACATGAATTAATAACCATCCTGGGAGAATGTATTTAGGATAGAACTGGTTTAAGTTTTATTATCGTTGGAGGACGTTAATATCAAATTCAATGTCCTCCACCAATCTATGAATTGGAAAATGTACAATGTTTTCGTCCAGACATAATGTTGAATTTATTTCCTAAACACACTTAAAACACATCTAATCAGTTGCATGAATATATTTCTATCCATTTATATCCCAACACTGGAACTTAAGGGTTGGTAACCGTATGTGTTTGTTCTAACTTCTAGCAGTAGGTCAAGTTTAAAGCAGGGGTGGGTAATTCCAGTCCTCCAGGGCCTGATTGGTGCTACAGTTTTGCCCCAGCCCCAGTTAACACACCTGACTCCCATAATCACCTAATCATGATGTCCAGTTTAGAATGCAATTTTATTCGTCGAGCAGTAGGTCAAGTTAAGTGTGTGTGTGTGTGGGGGTGGTGGTTGACAACAGGTATTTGAACCTGTATAGTGTCTGCATGTCCCTTCAGGGCTGTTCTCTGAAGCATCAACAGAGAACCCAGGGGCCTGGGTGGATGGGACAGGGCGGTCACGTCACATGGGGGGGTCTTACGTACCTCAGCCAGGGGATGGACAGACAGGAAGCTCTGCTCTGTGCCTGACACTCTTTCCCTGTTGCACTACTGTGGGAGCTGTAGCTAGCAGTGCAACAATGAAAGGGCATCGGTCAGCTGGGCCACTTCAACCTTATAGGAAGTATGCAACTTTAACCCTATGAAGTGCACGACTTCAAGCTGAGGTGCATTAGCGCGTATCCTGTAGGAAGGGGATGGGAAAACAAGTGACCTAGAAAACACTCCCTATAATGATACCCCAGATATTTGTAATAATTGTATATTAACGTGTGTTGAAAGGTGATACGTCACTGGTATGTATTTATTAATAAATGTCAATGAGTCAAATGTTGTCTTGTTTTTGGTGTTTTCTTTGAATTTTGAAACAAATGTTTGAATAAAATTTGCTGAGTTTGTGTGTCTGTCAAGAAAGATAGCATTGCATGAATCATTAATTGAACACACAATTATTCCTAGTAAAATATAGCAAACCAAACAACCTTCTTGACAAAGATTAGTGCCCCCTGTTTATGATTAAAACAAGTCAGAAAATAAATGCAATTTGTGAGTACTTTATTAACGTTCTCAAGAAACATGGAGGTGGTGTTTGGTTAGATGGGCATTTTGTTGTTGTTGCGGCGTCACCAACAAGTCAATTACATTTTCATGTTAAAACACTCTGAAGAAGCATCAAGCTATGTCGGAAGCATACTCAGATTATTAACCTATGTCAGAAGCATACTCAGATTATTAAGCATTGTTGAAAGCATCCAGATTAAGCCTTACCCCGTGCTGGAATTTTTCTTCTTTATATCATGTTTCCGACCAAAACCTATTTAATTTATACTGTATTACACCCTGGCATTTAAGTCAATACTATAAAATAGTTTAAAGATAAACTGTAGTGTTAAAGAGAAGTGTCTACCTTTATTTTTTCCAACACTGAAGCTAAGGATACTGTATAGGGAAAGGGTGCCTTAAGATAATAACTAGTAACCCTGCCTACATGGAGAACGCTTCTAAAGTAGCCCTCCCAGTAAGTTTTTCCATTCAAACGCAGCACAGGTTAATATAAAAAAAAAACACTTCCACTCGTCGACTTTCTACTCAAACGGTGGTTGGTGGTAGGCTAGGCATGGTAGGCTAGTCCTTGGGTGGTCACACTAGCGCCCTTTACATTTCCTTTCCCCCAGTCTCACGGTGCCGCGGCGCTGGTAATGTGCGTTCCAATCAGACCCTGCCTGCCTGCCCTTAGCTCTTTTATTACAAGAGGCCCTCCCCCTTCGTTCCTCTCCTCCCCCAAGTCACTAGTCTGGCAGCTGTGGTGCGTAGGGCTTCTGAACTGAAGGTGCGGCGGCGACAGTGGTGGCCCCACACACACACACACACACACACACACACTCAAGTGGACAGCCATTATTGCAAGCATATGAGGCCGAAAGGAGAGTCAGTGTTACCTTTTCTTGACCTATAAAGAGTGGTCAGTTGATCAAATCCAATGAAGGTGTAGACTTTACCGTGAAATGCTTTACTTACAAATTTCTTTCCCAACAATGCAGAGTTAAAATGTAAGAAAAGATGAGAAGAAAAGAAGGAAACAGTAACACAATACAATAACAATAAGGAGGCTATTTAAAAGGAGTAATGGTACCGAATCAGTGTGCAGGGGTACGAGGTAGTTGCGGTAATTGAGGTACCTTGTACTCCTACACTTCGCCTTTGAAGAGTTAAAATGTAGTGGTCCCGCCACCTAATTCCGGGAAGAGGGAGCGCAACAAAACTCCGGTTAAGAATATCGTTTTCAGAAACTTTTTTTACAAGTAGTAAACATAGTCCTATGTGTGAATTAGACGCAGCCTCCGTACGTCATGGAGGTATAGTGAACTCAATGGCCTCTCATTATCAGCATAAAGATCATAGGCTACCGGTAATTGAAATTTAGGAGGCGCGCTCACACTCCATGAAATTACATGCACGTACAGTAAGTAGTACATCTTGCTTGATTCAGTCCGGTCTACAGTGTCAGAAGCCCCGAATCTACAATATAAATACACATGTATAAATAGCCCATACATTAGGGGGTTGGGGTGGTCGAATCAACGTTGTTTCCACATCATTTTAACAACTAAAATGCAATGTAATGACGGTGGTCGAATCAACGTTGTTTCCACATAATTTTAACAACTAAAATGCAATGTAATGGCATTGAATCCACATGGAAAATGGATTGGATTTGAAAAAAAGTAATCAACATGACGAAATTTTTGACTTTTTTTTCACCCAATTTATTACCTAAATCCAATGACATGGTGAAATGTTTTGTTGATTTCACGTTGAATTCGGTAGTTGACAACTCAAAACAAATGTAAATCCCAAACTAGACGTTGAAATGACGTCTGTGCGCAGTGGCTTGCCTACACGTTACATGTCTCCGGCTTCATTCTATAGCCTTTGGATCGACACTGGAGCCTACCGCATTGTGCACGTTACAAAAACAATGTGTTATCTTTCACAGTGTTTCCAATTACACTAATCACGTTTATGAAGTCGAAATAAAATGCTTTTTCAAGATGCAAAATGCAATTTGCCTACATTTTCAGGTAAAGGGTAACTATATGAGCTTTGAAAATAGCCGATGCAAATAATTAGGCTACAGTAAACCTACAGCCACACATGTTCTAACATTGAAATAAGTGTTTTTATTGCAAAAAAAAACCCTGTTCATATTTGTTACAGATGTATATATGTCCACACATATATCTAGTTCTTCACTGCGATGCCAGAAGGCTAGGAGATTATATTAGGAGTCAACCAACACACGAGATTTGCCTATTGAGCCGTTCGAGACCATTTTAAAAGTGCAATCAACATAATCCAATAGCCTTTCCTGGTGAGATCCCGTGGTATCGTCCAAAACAATAAACAGTTGCCAACGTTTAAGGTGCTGTATGAATTATTCATATTGCCTGAGGTCGACGAGCTGTTCACGGTTCAGAGAGGCTTGTGTGTGTAGCCCTTAGCCCCGACAGGCAGTGACACTAGTAATGCAGACCATAGCCGATCGAATGATGGAACGGTACATCCTCACTGGTCCATGATGTGGAGACCACGGTTATTTTCCCTGTGATTTGTCGCCACCTGGCGTTCTGAAAGCGCACACATTTGGAGAGACTCACGGTGAGTAAATCAAGGTTCTTTTTTTGACTCAAATAGTAGTTTTACAGCCCCATCCAGAACACACAGATACATTTTTTAAAAACGGTTTAAATGTATTTTATCATGTAGGATAAGACATCTTTCAAATTAGATTTTGGAGGATTGAAGCATTGCAGTTTAGGAGGATTGGAAATGCAGATGTTTGTCTTTCTCTTAAACTTCTCAATTCAGCTGCATATGTGATATAAAGAAAGTCATGTGGTTTGAGGGAAATGTAGAATCTTTTTCGTTTCGATAATAATAACTTGTCTGATGTACCCTCTTTAATGACACTTACTATTGGGTGAGACAGGATTTCTAGGCGTGTAAATTGGTTTGCAATCAAAATGTTAAACTATTCAACAAAAAAGACTAACAAAAAAATATTTGATTTAATCTAGTCGTGCTAATACTAATACTAATATTTGAAGCTATAAAGCTATAAAACGCACGAGAGAATTATGAACAAAAAACAGTTTATTCTGAATCATCTTAAAAACACTGATGCGTTTAAATGGGAATGTAATGTAATGTAATGTAATGTAATATCCCAATAACAATTGTTGTAAACGAAACCCATTCACTTTAATTTGCATAACGCTTTGGCTCATTGTCAATTAATGTCTTTGTCCAGTTTTCCAGTCTGCTGAATGGATTAATGTATAATTGCTTTAATAAAATAATTTAAGTTGTCACACTTCTGAGGGTTAGAATGATGTAATACAATATCAAATCAAATCAAATCAAATGTATTTATATAGCCCTTCGTACCTCAGCTGATATCTCAAAGTGCTGTACAGAAACCCAGCCTAAAACCCCAAACAGCAAGCAATGCAGGTGTAGAATAGGCTAATAGATAATTTCTCTCAAACATTAAAACCTATTTGAGTGAGATCATGTAACTTAAAAATGGAGATAGACTATTTTTGCCAAATCCGTATCCTGGCTATAGTTAATCAAAAATCTATTTAAAATATTGATGAAAATCTTTAAGACTAGGCTATACCAATGTGGTCTACTCATGGCTATGATATGACAATAATGTCCTCCTGTGTTCTGTTTTGTTGTGTGTTATATCTGTGGAACTCAAGTATGCCGAGGAGGCGGGGTCTACAGTGTAGCCTCGGTTGCGGGGTCTACTGTGGAGCCTCGGAGGCGGGGTCTACAGTGGAGCCTAGGAGGTGGGGTCTACTGTGGAGCCTAGGAGGCGGGGTCTACTGTGGAGCCTAGGAGGCGGGGTCTACTGTGGAGCCTAAGAGGCGGGGTCTACTGTGGAGCCTCGGAGGCGGGGTCTACAGTGGAGCCTAGGAGGTGGGGTCTACTGTGGAGCCTAGGAGACGGGGTCTACTGTGGAGCCTAAGAGGCGGGGTCTACTGTGGAGCCTCAGAGGCGGGGTCTACTGTGGAGCCTAGGAGGCGGGGTCTACTGTGGAGCCTAGGAGGCGGGGTCTACTGTGGAGCCTAGGAGGCGGGGTCTACTGTGGAGCCTAGGAGGCGGGGTCTACTGTGGGGCCTAGGAGGCGGGGTCTACTGTGGAGCCTAGGAGGGATCATCACCTGTGTCCAGAGAGAGGAAGCATGGTGATGCCTTTACAGAGGACAGGGGTTGTGGTGGTGGTAATCTTGATTCTTGTTTTTACTGCAGGTAACTGATGACCCAGCTTTGCTATTATGTTATATGTGTAATCCTCTGCTCTGTGCAATGTCCAATCAATCAAGCATAAATGATAAGTTTCTCATGTTGCACAATCATGCAAACACATTTAATTAGTGATATGTAGCCATTGGTTCCTGAAGAATACATGAATTTGAGAGTGGTTACATTTCTTCAGCCCAAAGGGTGTCGTTTTGTTGTTGTTTGAATCCCATATTGCCCCTTTAAATGTGAAAAATATTGGTTAAAAAATTGGCATCAAAGTTAACATCACCAGGATATATCTTAGTTTACTTTTTAATTTAGAACTGTCATAGAAAACTCAGAATAAATAGTGCTATGTGCGCGCACACACACACACACGCACGCACGCACGCACGCACACACACACAGGCTTCCTCCAACAATCGCTGACAAAAGATATCAACCACCACCTGTCTATAACCTGTCCTGTCACAGAGGGACTTGCATTAAAATTTGTCACATGCGCCGAATACAACAGGTGTAGTAGACCTTACAGTGAAATGCTGAATACAACAGGTGTAGTAGACCTTACAGTGAAATGCTGAATACAACAGGTGTAGTAGACCTTACAGTGAAATGCTGAATACAACAGGTGTAGAGACCTTACAGTGAAATGCTGAATACAACAGGTGTAGAGACCTTACAGTGAAATGCTGAATACAACAGGTGTAGTAGACCTTACAGTGAAATGCTGAATACAACAGGTGTAGTAGACCTTACAGTGAAATGCTGAATACAACAGGTGTAGTAGACCTTACAGTGAAATGCTGAATACAACAGGTGTAGAGACCTTACAGTGAAATGCTGAATACAACAGGTGTAGTAGACCTTACAGTGAAATGCTGAATACAACAGGTGTAGTAGACCTTACAGTGAAATGCTGAATACAACAGGTGTAGTAGACCTTACAGTGAAATGCTGAATACAACAGGTGTAGTAGACCTTACAGTGAAATGCTGAATACAACAGGTGTAGAGACCTTACAGTGAAATGCTGAATACAACAGGTGTAGTAGACCTTACAGTGAAATGCTGAATACAACAGGTGTAGTAGACCTCACAGTGAAATGCTGAATACAACAGGTGTAGTAGACCTTACAGTGAAATGCTTATTTAGTCCTTAACCAACAGTGCAGTTCAAGAAGCAGAGTTAATAAAATATTTACTAAATAAAAAGTTAAACATTTACAGTTAACAATCACTTTGGCACTAATTTCAGAACCTCGTGGTCATTTTTCAAAACTCTAGACACAAAACTCAAAACGGGCATCACTTGTAACATAGGCTGTCCAATGTTCAAAACATTGCATTGTGCATTCATATTGTTAAATAAACCTTGCACTTGTAACGGTTTTCTAGGTGTGGTGAAGGAGAGTCGGACCAAAACGCAGCGTGTAGATTAAGATTAATGTTTAATGAAAAAAACCCACTAAACACAAACACTACAAAACAATAAACGTAACGAAAACAGCCTAAACTGGTGCAAACTAACACTAGCCAGTTAC
The DNA here is from genome assembly GCF_023373465.1 of Oncorhynchus keta. Taxonomy (NCBI): domain Eukaryota; kingdom Metazoa; phylum Chordata; class Actinopteri; order Salmoniformes; family Salmonidae; genus Oncorhynchus; species Oncorhynchus keta. Next base: position 41,823,266 of record NC_068445.1, on the reverse strand, counting down.
AAGGACACTAAGGACAATCACCCACAACCCAACCAAAGAATATGGCTGCCTAAATATGGTTCCCAATCAGAGACAACTATAAACACCTGCCTCTGATTGAGAACCACTCCAGACAGCCATAGACTTTGCTAGATAACCCCACTAGCTACAATCCCAATACATACACACCAAAACCCCAAGACAAAACACACCACAATACAGAAACCCCATGCCACACCCTGGTCTGACCCAAACATGAAGATAAACACAAAATACTTCGACCAGGGCGTGACAGCACTTGCAGAATCATTGGTTCAAATAACTAATTTATCATGAAATACCATAGGAACATTAATTTAGATCACCCACACACAAGATACCGATAGTTTCACTGTGTTGTTGTTCGTACAATCATTAAATATTGTAGTACAAAATATGTGATACATCTTTCATTATGCTACTACATGTAAATACATCACTGTAAAATGACTAGTAGAGAGAATACTACAGACACAGTGGAATCATTGAACAAAATATACAATTTATTGATGAAATACAACAAAACATTACTGCAGTGTTCCTCACCTGGCTTACTGTAAAACATCACTGCAGTGTTCCTCACCTGGCTTACTGTAAAACATCACTGCAGTGTTCCTCACCTGGCTTACTGTAAAACATTACTGCAGTGTTCCTCACCTGGCTTACTGTAAAAATAAAAACAAAAGATTGATTACTGTACTTCTGTATTTCCATCAACCCTGTCTTGTGGATTTGGCCAAAGGTTCTCATCCACATCACAATGAATGTTTTCATGAGCCAAACATCTTGGGAAGAATGTTCGGGCGAATCCAGGCCTGACACTTGTCTGCTGTGATGGCATTCGTCATCCATGGCCTGGAGAAGGGCGGCTTGTTCGTGAGGGCGCCTATCATATACCTTCCACCCCCATGTGGAGAAAAATTCCTCAATCGGGTTAAGGAAAGGAGAGTATGGGGGTAAGTACAGGGTGGTAAATTGTGGATGGGCCTGAAACCATGCTTGCACCATTTGAGCCTGGTGGAACCTGATATTATCCCACACAATGACGTAGGTCATACCTTCAGCTCTACCAACCTGATTTAGCCTATCAAGGAAGGTTACATTCGAACAGCGAATCATGTGGCTGCCTGCAACTCAATATATAGAGTATATAGATTAGAGAGCTTTAGATGTTGTTCGACCAAACATTAGAACGGGCAAGATGAGTAATCTAAGCAACTTTGATTGTGGTATGATTGTTGATGCCACACATGGTGATTCCAGCATCTCAGAAACAGCTGCCTTCCTGGGATTTTTACACACTACAGTCTCTAGAGTTTATAGGGAATGGTGCGATAAACAAAACACATTCAGTGAGCGGCAGTTCTGTGGGCAAAAACACCTTGTTAATGAGAGAGGTCAGAGGAGAATGTCCAGACTCATTCAAGCTAACAGAAAGGCCACAAATGCTCAAATAACAGCTGTTTAAAACAGTGGTGTGCAGAAGGGCATCTCTTAACGTACAACACCGTGAATAATTCAGGCTGTTGTAGAGGCAAAAGGGGGTCCTACCCAGTACTAGATGGGTGTACCTAATAAAGTAATGAATTGAATAGACAGTAATCTCAGATGTAATGTGTGAATTGCATTTTGAAATGGTAATACTTTGATGTTATGTTGTGTCATTTTGAACAGGTGATTTTAGTTCAATGAACAAATGATCTTAGCTTTATGTGTATTGTATCCAAGCAATTGGAAAAAGTGTTAAAAGAGTTTTGAAAAATGTGCATTTTGATTATTGGTTGTGAGTTTTGTGTCTAGAGTTTTGAAAAATGACATCAACGTTCCGAAATTAGTGCCAAAGTGATTGTAAAAAACTATCATAAAAAGTAACACAATAAAATAACAATAACGAGGCTATATACAGGGGGTACCGAGTCAATGTGTGGGGGTACAGGTTAGTCGAGGTCATTTGTACATGTAGGTAGGGGTAAAGTGACTATACATAGATAATAAACAGAGAGTAGCAGCAGTGTAAAAACAAATGGGGGGGTCGATGTAAATAGTGCGGGTGGCCATTTTATTAATTGTTCAGCATTCTTATGGCTTTGGGGTTAAAAGCTGTTAAGGAACCTTTTGGACCTAGACTTGACGCTCCGGTACTGCTTGCTGTGCGATAGCAGAGAGGACAGTCTGGAGTCTCCAACAATTTTTTGGGCCTCCCCCTGACACCACCTGGTATATATGTCCTGGATGATATGAACCTTGGCCCCAGTGATGTACTGGGCTGTACGCACTACCCTCTGTAGCGACTTACGGTCGGATGCCAAGCGGTTGCCACAGCAGACGGTGACGCAAACGGTCAGGATGCTCTCGATGGTGCAGCTGTTGACCTTTTTGAGGATCTGAGGACCCAGGAAAATCTTTTCAGTCTCCTGAGGGGGAATAGGCTTTGTTGTGCCCTCTTCACAATTGTCTTGGTGTGTTTGGACCTTGATAGTTTGTTGGTTTTTTGGACACCAAGGAACTTGAAACTCTCGACCCGCTCCATTACAGCCCTGTCGATGTTAATAAATGTTAAATAAATAAATAAATAAATGTTAAATAAAGGTAAAATAAATGTTAAAAAAAAATTAAAAACCCAGGAGCAAATATTTTGTATGAATCTTTAGCTCCGCAGCCTTCCGCCCACCACACTGATCAAGGATCAGCCGTGTGTTATTTTTAAAAATATTTTTATTTTATTTTACTAGGCAAGTCAGTTAAGAACAAATTCTTATTTTCAATGACGGCCTAGGAACTCCATTGAGGGTTTCCACCATTTTAAATTAGTCCACTGGGATTCTTATGAGATGGGAGCAATTAGCCAATGATCTGAGCATCGTCTCATCAAATCGGGTAGCCAGCCAGTGGTTAGTAATTGGCTTTATGCTATATCACTACCATCTAGTGGCCACAATAAATTAATGACACACAAGATTTGGTTCAGGACTCCAGCACTGTTGGAGATGGTAAAACACCAATACTAGCTTTACACTTTTTCAAACACAAAAGAAGAACGTTGACTACTTTAAAACATAGATAGCCTCAATGGTGCTGCAGTTCCGGCAGCCGGCGAGAGCATAGCAGCTTTGGTTGAGCTGTGTACCAAGAGAGAGCAGAAGGTTTTTTCTGCCACGACGGGAGTAGAACATAGTTGAGTTTGGGGGTTGTTTTTTTTCTCCCTGTGTGTCGGCCACTGCTCATTCTCTCAAAATGTTGGCGCCTGGAGAACACGCGTTTCCGACATGAGCAGGACGATTATGAGAGGAAGTTACGCCGGGGCCGCAAGCAAAGTCAGGAGAAGAGGAATGTTGGGAAAGGGGCACAGAAAGGGGGATTTCTGAGGAGAAATGGAGGGGAAAAAGGAAGATGAGGTTGAAGAGAATGAGAAAGGCACAAGTTGGATTTGAATTGGTGGAATAGGGCGATAAAAATGGAGATGGAGTTGTTGGAGGAGATTGGTGTCAAGTGCAAACGGAATGAGCCGTGAGCCAGACTTGAGTTCTGGACGTGGAAGTGAATGAGGACGAGTTAAGTGAGGTGGAAGGCGTGGTGAAGAACTCGGCACCTGAGCCTCAATGGACATGAGAAGAATCTGGTCCAGACATTTTTGGAGAAAGTGGATCTTTTGCCTTTTGGCGGATCCATTTTTGGTTTCAGGGTGGGTGGGAAAGGAGTTGGGTGCAGTTGAATCAGTGAAGGTAACCTAGGTAACCTGTAGTGGACTTGTGATATTTGTTTATGTTTCTTCTGACCAGAGGGAGCGGGAGCTTCTTGTCAAGCAATTTGGGTTCAAGATCTGTTTCTTACTTTGCTCTCCATTGAAAGGAGTTTTCTGGGGTAGTGTGAAGTGTGGAGGTGGAGCCATTGAAGTTGACGATTCGCTGGTGTTTGTGATGCCTGTCGTTTGGTGCCCCTGTGATGAGCGTGGTGAAACAGAGGAGTCACTATCAGGCCTTTTGAGTCAGAGTCTCTACCAGACAAAGTCGTGTTAGGATACATCAGTTATCATCAAATCAAATCAAATGTATTTATATAGCCCTTCGTACATCAGCTGATATCTCAAAGTGCTGTACAGAAACCCAGCCTAAAACCCCAAACAGCAAGCAATGCAGGTGTAGAAGCAGTTATCCTGCTAGAGCTTCTGTTCCGAATCCACTGCAGTGTTTCAGGTGCCACGTTTATAGTCGTGTCACAGCGGTGTGTAGGACGGAGTGTCCAAGATGTGGAGGAGCGGTGTGCAGGAGGGCATTGGGATAGAGGATTGTGTCGTTTCAGTGGATAAAGTTTGTGTGTGTCATTTACATTTACATTTACATTTAAGTCATTTAGCAGACGCTCTTATCCAGAGCGACTTACAAATTGGTGCATTCACCTTATGACATCCAGTAGAATAGTCACTTTACAATAGTGCATCTAAATCTTAAAGGGGGGTGAGAAGGATTACTTATCCTATCCTAGGTATTCCTTAAAGAGGTGGGGTTTCAGGTGTCTCCGGAAGGTGGTGATTGTCATGTCAACAGCAGGGGTGTCCATGTTGCTGGGGATCGGAAGTGTCCGGTGAGAGAGAGAGAGACGCAGGTTGAGGTGGCTAGAGTCAGAGTAGTGCAGAAGGTGTCGTATGCTGAGGGACTGAAGAAGGTAGAGGAGGATGGGGTCCTGGGTGAGGGATCCTGAGAGGATGCCTGTGAATAGTAGATCTGTGCCAGCACAGAGGGATAGGCCAATGAGTGATACACTATATATACAAAAGTATGAGGAGACACATTCAAATTAGTGGATTCGGCTATTTCAGCCACACCTATTGCTGAAAGGTGTATAAAATCAAGCACACAGCCAATCAATCTCCATATACAAACATTGGCAGTAGAATGACCTTACTGAAGAGCATTGACTTTCAACGTGGCACCGTCATAGGATGCCACCTTTCCAACAAGTAACAAATTTCTGCCCTGCTAGAGATACCCCGGTCAACTGTAAGTGATGTTATTGTGAAGTGGAATTGTCTATTAGCAACAACGGCCCAGCCGCGAAGTGGTAGGCCACACAAGCTCACAGAACAGGATCGAGTGCTGAAGAGCGTTGCGCGTAAAAATCATCTGTCCTCAGTTGCAACACTCACCCGAGTTCCAAACTACCTCTGGAGGCAACGTTCGTCTGGAGCTTCTTGAAATGGGTTTACATGGCCGAGCAACCACATACAAGCCTAGATCACCAATGCGCAATGCCGAGAGTCGGCTGGAGTGATGTAAAGCTCGCTGCCATTGGACTCTGGAGCAGTGGAAACACGTTCTCTGGAGTGATGAATTACGCTCCACCATCTGGAAGTCCGACGGAGGAATCTGGGTTTCGCAGATGCCAGGAGAACTCTATCTGTCCCAATGCATAGTGCCAACTGTAAAGTTTGGTGGAGGAGGAAGGATGGTCTGGGGCTGTTTTTCATGGTTCGGGCTAAGCCCCTTAGTTCCAGTGAAGGGACATATATTAATGTTACAGCATACAATGACATTCTAGACGATTCTGTGCTTCCAACTTTGTGGGAAGGCCTTTTCCTGTTTCAGCATAACAATGCCCCTGTGCACAAAGTGAGGTCCATACAGAAATGGTTTGTCGAGATCGGTGTGGAAGAACTTGACTGGCCTGCACAGAGCCCTGACATTAACCCTATCAAACACCTTGGGGATGAATCTGAACGCCGACTGCGAGCCAGGCCTAGTCGCCCAACATCAGTGCCCGACCTCCCTAATGCTCTTGTGGCTGAATGGAAGCAAGTCCCCGCAGCAATGTTCCAACATCTAGTGGGAAATGGAGGCTGTTTTGCAGCAACTCCATATTCATGCCCTTGATTTTGGTATGAGATGTTTGTGGACAGCTGCTTGACTTACTTTTGCTCATGTGTGTGTATATGCTTCAGCAAGATTGGCTTCTTAGTGTTCAAAGCAATGGTTATCAACTGTACCGCAGAAATGGAATGTAAATCACAGAGAAAAGATGTCGTGGTGGCAGCTGCAGAGAAGTATTTGGGTATACGAGATTTGACTTCAGAAGAGTTACAGGGTGTGTGGTGCCCTATCCTCCCAGGGCATTGGCATGGTGCAGGAACAGATAGGGTCAAAGTAATGGAATGGGGTAGTGTTTTTTAAATTAATTGTAGGGTTAGTTGGGTGTTTTTTAATTGTATTTCTTTATAGCCTCTGCCCTGTTATTAAACATGATAAATAACCTGAATAGAGTATATGTCTTGTCTGCATCATTTCTTCTGAGTCCTAATGTAACCTCCAACTCATTCTCATTCATCTAATGCTCCTAATGTGAGCCAGTAGTCATCCCCATTGATCCTGGTTGGGTAATGAGAATGTGTCAGTGTCCTCCTGCAAAGTGTCTGAAATGGCCCCCTATTCCCTATTTAGTGCCCTACTTTTGATCAGAGGCTTGTGGGTAAACAGTGTACAAAGCATTAGGAACATCTGCTCTTTCCATGAGACTGACCAGGTGAAAGATATGATCCCTTATTGATGTCACCTGTTAAATCCACTTTATTTAACTAGGCAAGTCAGTTAAGAACAAATTTACAATGACGGGCCTACCCCGGGTCAAAGCCTAACGACGCTGAGCCAATGGTGCACCTCCCTATGAAAATCTCCAATCACGGCCGGATGTGATACAGCCTGGAATCTAAACCAGGGTCTGTAGTGACGACTCGAGCACTACGATACAGTGCCTTAGACCGCGGCACCAATCAGTGTAGATGAAGGGAAGGAGACAGGTTTTAAAAAATCATTTTTAAGCCATGAGACATGGATTGTGTATCTGTGTGTACAAGTCTTTTTTATTTATTTACAATAACAGCCATACATAAACAAAGTAAACACATTTCAACAAACATCAATGACATCACACCTGCTGCGACCCACGTGTTTTCAGCGCAGCCAGACATCATGTACATCTCACAACCACACCCCCTAAGTGTGCCATTCAGAGGGTGAACGGACAAGACAAAATATTTCAGTGGCTTTGAACAGGGTATGATAGTAGGTGGGGTTGCAAGTCAATATTAGGAAGTTATTAATAATGTTTTGTACACTCAGTGTATATTATGTAATAGGGAATAGGGTTCATTTCAGATGTAACCTAGGTGTGACATTGTGTGATGTCTGATGATGTCATCAGAGCTCGCCGTGGTGCAGTGTTGATGACGCCATCAGAACTCTTCATGATTGTGTCTCAGCGGCTCCTGGCTGGGCTGAATGAAGACACCCTCCATAGCCTTCCAGTAGTTGTTCTGGTTGGCAGTACCCATGCCGTGCACCTCCCTTTGCCCGCGGATGGGGTTGCCGTACTGCTCACCCGTCACGGTCAGGAAGGCAGCGGTGCCGACGTGTTTGAAGCGCACCGCCTCGTCCCGCTCCCAGATGGAGCCGTCACACTGCACCTTCCACACGTCCAGGTCATCCCCCTCGCCGTTCTCGCCGAACGCACTCACCTCCTAAAAGGTTGACGAACAGCATTGAGGGTTAGTGGCGTGTCTGTGTGTGTTTATGCCTACGTGTTCTCTTACGCGTGCGTGTGTGTTTGTGTGTGACCTGGTTACAGGACGTTGACTAGCTAAAATAGCGTGTGTTGTATTACCTGACTATTGACAGCAGCCACCTAGGTGTGTGTGTGTTTGTTACCTGGTTACAGGACGGTGACTAGCTAAAATAGCGTGTGTTGTATTACCTGACTATTGACAGCAGCCACCTAGGTGTGTGTGTGCCCACTTCCGCTCTTACCTGGTTGTTGGACAGTGGCGAGCTGAAGTGGTGTGTGTGGAGGTTACGTCCCGTGGTCATGTGCGTGATGCGGATGGCCTGCCCACACTGGATGGGCACGCCGCGTTGGCAGGTCCCGTTGGGCTTCCCCCGAATCCTCCAGTAACTGTTGGCGTCATCTGCACTCTCCACACCCGTCACAGACTGCTGCCCACTTCCTACAGTTTAACAAGGAGTCAACAGCTTTACCTCAACCGCCATCTGGTCTTCATTCCCCTCTTCCTAGCCAGAGAGGTGGTGGGCAATCATTTGTGGAACATTCCAACAGAAATCTGTTACAAAAACTTTGTAAAGTACAAGGTTGCCAACAAAAACAACAGCATACAAAAGTAGCACGACCAATTCACCTAGCTGACGAAAAGGCATCAACTCACCGCATAGCTTACTCATGTTTGTCTATAGGCTACCAGAGTTAGGACATTTTTCAGAATAAACATTGAGAGTGAAAAACGTAATGAAATAGCCCATGCCCTTCCCAGTATCTTATTCTGCCGCTATACAAGTTCCACAAATTATACACCCCCCCAAGAGAGGTATCAGTTCATATAGAAGACTACAGGGTAGTGTTGTGTGTCTTGTATAGTATACAGCTTCCATATAGCCTACCTGTTCAGGGAACAGTCAAGTGGAGCTTCAAAGCCTAAAATGTGTAGCCTCAAGAACACAAAAGCAGCACTTGGTTTGAATAATTGAGGTCAGTTTTAATTCCACTCAATGGCACGAAATGGCTGGCTACACCTGTAATAGTGTACAGAGTTACAGTTAAATCCCTCCTCCTTTGGGTTCTGTTGTGTATTAGACTACAGTACACCCGTGTCCGGTGCAACTGACACCTCTCTGGGGATGGCAAGATTTGCATGAACAGCGAAGCTTATATTTAGCTGTAAACTACACTAGGCTAAGACCTCCTACTACCATCTATGTCTCGATCAGTGGTTAAAAAAAAAGAAGAAATGTATCCAATAGCCACACTTGAACGTAAGCACCTGCTTATTGTGTTGCTATAAAAATGGTATACGTTGGATTGATGGGATCCATCGTTGCAACAGTGTTCCCACTCGATTGAGACACCGTAGCGAGCTCGATTCTCGACTAATCTAGGTCGACTGCACATAAATAGCAGTCATAGAGACTAACAGAGAGTGTATGGTTATTATATACTCATTTAAACGCTTTATACATTTAGCTTAAATCTCTCCTTTTGACCTGTAGTTATGATATGTGGACCAACCGGTGTATTGCTTGCTATAGGTTGGGCTTGATGTGTGTGTTCATTAACTGAAACACACCAATATTCTGATTTAACGACATTGATTCTTGGTCAATCGCCTAACTGAACTTTGGGATGAAGGTCTATGATGATGGCTTACCTGAGCCGTATTTGACATCATGGGAGTGCAGCCGAACGTTGTGTCTCGTGTTCAGCAATTTCACAAGTGAACCGCAGGTGACATAGTTGAACTCGGACTCCCGCCCCTGGCATTTGGACCACAAAAGAACGACCAACAACGATTTGATGAAGCCGCGGAGAGCGTGAATTAATCCCATGTTTGTGTCTATGCGGACATAACCGAGAGCGAAAGGATGTGAAGCTAGAGGACAGGCACTTTCAAATGTAATGCTGATGTAAACCAATCAGAGCTTGACAAGTCCCTGAACACGGAAGTAAAGGATAACACACGCTGTTCTGTGATTGGTTGAAGTACGTGTGACGTCACGTATAATGATAATACGTTTGGAAGACGGAAATGAAAAGATTGTTAGAAAACTACTGAGGATACAACACAATATTGCCTTTTGTCAGAGGAAAACAACACACGATTGTCATGTTGTTAAAGACTCTAGCGCTCAAGCCATATGGTTCTCTCTGCTACCGAACGGCAAGCGGTACCGGTGCACCAGGTTTGGAACCAACAGGACCCTGAACAGCTTCTTTACCCCCAAGCCATGGGACTGCTCAACAAGGCTGCTTTCACTGACTCTGTGCACACACACTAGACTGCTACCTATATGTACTGTACATAGTTACCTCAATTACCTTGTACCCCTGCACATTAACTAGGTACTGGTAGTCCCTGTATATAGCCATGTTATTATCTCGTACATTTACATTTACATTTAAGTCATCGACTCGGTACCTGTACTCCCTCTGTATAGCAATGTTATTATCTCGTACCCCTGCACATCGACTCGGTACCTGTACTCCTCTGTATAGCCATGTTATTATCTCGTACCCCTGCGCATCGACTCGGTACCTGTACTCCCTCTGTATAGCAATGTTATTATCTCGTACCCCTGCATATCGACTCGGTACTGGTACTCTCTGTATATAGCCATGTTATTACCTCGTACCCCTGCACATTAACTAGGTACTGGTACTCCCTGTATATAGCCATGTTATTACCTCGTACCCCTGCACATTAACTAGGTACTGGTACTCCCTGTATATAGCCATGTTATTACCTCGTACCCCTGCACATCGACTCGGTACTGGTACTCCCTGTATATAGCCATGTTATTACCTCGTACCCTGCACATTAACTAGGTACTGGTACTCCTGTATATAGCCATGTTATTACCTCGTACCCCTGCACATAAACTAGGTACTGGTAGTCCCTGTATATAGCCATGTTATTACCTCGTACCCCTGCACATTAACTAGGTACTGGTAGTCCCTGTATATAGCCATGTTATTACCTCGTACCCCTGCACATGAACTAGGTACTGGTACTCCCTGTATATAGCCATGTTATTACCTCGTACCCCTGCACATTAACTAGGTACTGGTAGTCCCTGTATATAGCCATGTTATTACCTCGTACCCTGCACATTAACTAGGTACTGGTAGTCCCTGTATATAGCCATGTTATTACCTCGTACCCCTGCACATTAACTAGGTACTGGTAGTCCCTGTATATAGCCATGTTATTACCTCGTACCCTGCACATTAACTAGGTACTGGTAGTCCCTGTATATAGCCATGTTATTACCTCGTACCCCTGCACATCAACTAGGTACTGGTACTCCCTGTATATAGCCATGTTATTACCTCGTACCCCTGCACATCGACTCGGTACTGGTACTCCCTGTATATAGCCATGTTATTACCTCGTACCCCTGCACATTAACTAGGTACTGGTACTCCCTGTATATAGCCATGTTATTACCTCGTACCCCTGCACATTAACTAGGTACTGGTAGTCCCTGTATATAGCCATGTTATTACCTCGTACCCCTGCACATTAACTAGGTACTGGTACTCCCTGTATATAGCCATGTTATTACCTCGTACCCCTGCACATTAACTAGGTACTGGTAGTCCCTGTATATAGCCATGTTATTACCTCGTACCCCTGCACATTAACTAGGTACTGGTACTCCCTGTATATAGCCATGTTATTACCTCGTACCCCTGCACATTAACTAGGTACTGGTACTCCTGTATATAGCCATGTTATTACCTCGCACCCCTGCACATTAACTAGGTACTGGTACTCCCTGTATATAGCCATGTTATTACCTCGTACCCCTGCACATTAACTAGGTACTGGTACTCCCTGTATATAGCCATGTTATTACCTCGTACCCCTGCACATTAACTAGGTACTGGTACTCCCTGTGTATAGCAATGTTATTATCTCGCCCCTGCACATCGACTCGGTACTGGTACTCTCTGTATATAGCCATGTTATTACCTCGTACCCCTGCACATTAACTTGGTACTGGTACTCCCTGTATATAGCCATATTATTACCTCGTACCCTGCACATTAACTAGGTACTGGTAGTCCCTGTATATAGCCATGTTATTACCTTGTACCCCTGCACATTAACTAGGTACTGGTAGTCCCTGTATATAGCCATGTTATTATCTCGTACCCCTGCACATTAACTAGGTACAGTAGTCCCTGTATATAGCCATGTTATTATCTCGTACCCCTGCACATTAACTAGGTACAGTAGTCCCTGTATATAGCCATGTTATTATCTCGTACCCCTGCGCATCGACTCGGTACCTGTACTCCCTCTGTATAGCAATGTTATTATCTCGTACCCCTGCATATCGACTCGGTACCTGTACTCCCTCTGTATAGCCATGTTATTATCTCGTACCCCTGCGCATCGACTCGGTACCTGTACTCCCTCTGTATAGCAATGTTATTATCTCGTACCCCTGCATATCGACTCGGTACTGGTACTCTCTGTATATAGCCATGTTATTACCTCGTACCCCTGCACATTAACTAGGTACTGGTACTCCCTGTATATAGCCATGTTATTACCTCGTACCCCTGCACATTAACTAGGTACTGGTACTCCCTGTATATAGCCATGTTATTACCTCGTACCCCTGCACATCGACTCGGTACTGGTACTCCTGTATATAGCCATGTTATTACCTCGTACCCCTGCACATTAACTAGGTACTGGTACTCCCTGTATATAGCCATGTTATTACCTCGTACCCCTGCACATAAACTAGGTACTGGTAGTCCCTGTATATAGCCATGTTATTACCTCGTACCCTGCACATTAACTAGGTACTGGTAGTCCCTGTATATAGCCATGTTATTACCTCGTACCCCTGCACATGAACTAGGTACTGGTACTCCTGTATATAGCCATGTTATTACCTCGTACCCTGCACATTAACTAGGTACTGGTAGTCCCTGTATATAGCCATGTTATTACCTCGTACCCCTGCACATTAACTAGGTACTGGTAGTCCCTGTATATAGCCATGTTATTACCTCGTACCCCTGCACATTAACTAGGTACTGGTAGTCCCTGTATATAGCCATGTTATTACCTCGTACCCTGCACATTAACTAGGTACTGGTAGTCCCTGTATATAGCCATGTTATTACCTCGTACCCTGCACATGAACTAGGTACTGGTACTCCCTGTATATAGCCATGTTATTACCTCGTACCCCTGCACATTAACTAGGTACTGGTAGTCCCTGTATATAGCCATGTTATTACCTCGTACCCCTGCACATTAACTAGGTACTGGTACTCCCTGTATATAGCCATGTTATTACCTCGTACCCCTGCACATTAACTAGGTACTGGTAGTCCTTGTATATAGCCATGTTATTACCTCGTACCCCTGCACATTAACTAGGTACTGGTACTCCCTGTATATAGCCATGTTATTACCTCGTACCCTGCACATTAACTAGGTACTGGTAGTCCCTGTATATAGCCATGTTATTACCTCGTACCCCTGCACATTAACTAGGTACTGGTACTCCCTGTATATAGCCATGTTATTACCTCGTACCCCTGCACATTAACTAGGTACTGGTACTCCCTGTATATAGCCATGTTATTACCTCGTACCCCTGCACATTAACTAGGTACTGGTACTCCCTGTATATAGCCATGTTATTACCTCGTACCCTGCACATTAACTAGGTACTGGTACTCCCTGTATATAGCCATGTTATTACCTCGTACCCCTGCACATTAACTAGGTACTGGTACTCCCTGTGTATAGCAATGTTATTATCTCGTACCCCTGCACATCGACTCGGTACTGGTACTCTCTGTATATAGCCATGTTATTACCTCGTACCCTGCACATTAACTTGGTACTGGTACTCCCTGTATATAGCCATATTATTACCTCGTACCCCTGCACATTAACTAGGTACTGGTAGTCCCTGTATATAGCCATGTTATTACCTCGTACCCTGCACATTAACTAGGTACTGGTAGTCCCTGTATATAGCCATGTTATTACCTCATACCCCTGCACATTAACTAGGTACTGGTAGTCCCTGTATATAGCCATGTTATTACCTCGTACCCCTGCACATTAACTAGGTACTGGTACTCCTGTATATAGCCATGTTATTACCTCGTACCCCTGCACATTAACTAGGTACTGGTACTCCCTGTATATAGCCATGTTATTACCTCGTACCCCTGCACATTAACTAGGTACTGGTACTCCCTGTATATAGCCATGTTATTACCTCGTACCCCTGCACATTAACTAGGTACTGGTACTCCCTGTATATAGCCATGTTATTACCTCGTACCCTGCACATTAACTAGGTACTGGTACTCCCTGTATATAGCCATGTTATTACCTCGTACCCCTGCACATTAACTAGGTACTGGTACTCCCTGTATATAGCCATGTTATTACCTCGTACCCCTGCACATTAACTAGGTACTGGTACTCCCTGTGTATAGCAATGTTATTATCTCGTACCCCTGCACATCGACTCGGTACTGGTACTCTCTGTATATAGCCATGTTATTACCTCGTACAACTGCACATTAACTTGGTACTGGTACTCCCTGTATATAGCCATATTATTACCTCGTACCCCTGCACATTAACTAGGTACTGGTACTCCCTGTATATAGCCATGTTATTACCTCGTACCCCTGCACATTAACTAGGTACTGGTAGTCCCTGTATATAGCCATGTTATTACCTCGTACCCCTGCACATTAACTAGGTACTGGTAGTCCCTGTATATAGCCATGTTATTACCTCATACCCCTGCACATTAACTAGGTACTGGTACTCCCTGTATATAGCCATGTTATTACCTCGTACCCCTGCACATTAACTAGGTACTGGTAGTCCCTGTATATAGCCATGTTATTGTTATTTGTTATTCAGTGTGTGTTTATTCCTCATGTCACTATTTCTATGTTTTTATCTAAGTCTGCCTTGTTGGAAACTGACCCAGAAGTAAGCATTTAGTCTACGTCTGTTGTTTACCAAGCATGTGACAAATCAAATGTTTACATAAAAATAAAAATAAAATGTTTTATTTAGTAGGTAATCAAAGACCCCTTGATATTACTTGGGTTTATATGTTTTTAAAAAAAAATGGAGTATTTTTATGTGGCCATTGTACACAGACCCCATTGGCCAACCATATCATTCAATGACTTCTCTTTCCTCCATATGCACTATATATAGCTGGACATGTAAAAATAAATTATACTTTCACCTGCTCTGTGCTTTCAGGTCAAATCAAATCAAATCAAATTTATTTATATAGCCCTTCGTACATCAGCTGATATCTCAAAGTGCTGTACAGAAACCCAGCCTAAAACCCCAAACAGCAAACAATGCAGGTGTAAAAGCACGGTCAATGGTCAATGATATTAAGGAGAGGAGGAGACAAGAAAAGAAGGTACGGAGAGAAACCCTACTATATGGCCCTTATACAGTATATATACACACACACACACAGTCCTTTCTGTAAACCTATGAATTAAAAGGCACTATTTGGAGTCAGGTTACTATTTATTACATGTCCCAGAATCTGTCCTTAAGTAGAATGACTTCATGGGACGTTTCATTCCCGGGCCGACCTATCGTGTCCCAGAGAAAGGGATGACGATCCTTCCCAGTTTCTGGGAGAGGTATATCTCCCTCCTGGTCTGTCTGTTAAGGCTGGACAGGGCGGCCTGGAGGATTCCCCTCAGAGTCGTAGTGGTAGAGTCCGAACCCCGGGAGCCGCTGCTCACTGGAGGGAGACGGCCTGTGTACCTGTGATGAGGGGTCTGGCCAAGCTTCTGTGAAAATAGGAGGAGAAATCCATGATCTATTATGTATCCTAACTACACAGTCCAGTTTAAATCAGGAGTCACCAACCGTCCTCCTGGAGAGCTACTGGATGTGCCAGCTTCTGCTCCAGCCCTATACAAGCACCTGATTCAGCCAATCCCGGTTCTAAGGCGCAAATTATTAGTTAGAATCAGGTGTGTTAGATAGGGCTGGAATGCACCGCATACACACACACACACACACACACACCTGATTGGGATTGACATGAAGGTCTGAAAAGCACATTATTTAAAAAATATATTTTTTAATGATCATTTGCAAGAAAATGTAAATGAGCTGTTAACACGCGGAGATACCACATACAGTATTGTCTGCCTGTCAGGGGAAGAAGCAGAAAAATACTGGAATTATTTGTATTTTGGTTGTTATCAGTTTCAACATATCTCAGAGAAGGCTCAACTTGCCCAACTGCCATAACTACCACACATTCATCCGTCTTTCACTCTGGACATTTACATTAATTATGGGTCATTCAACCAATTAGGTGCATTTTGAGTAGTGTAATTTGTGAAAAAAAAACCAGTTTTATTTCACCAAATTTTTACTTTCTGCAAGCACAGGAAATTCAGCACACCGGATTTTACACTATGAGTTCACTATTAGATGTTCATTGTTTCTTTAGATTTAAAAAAAAAGGAATAGTTTCACCCTATTAGGGACATATTGTGTTTTTAAAATGAACATTAAACACAAATCACATGCAATAAATTATCTTTTTCACAAATGACTTTGTCAAAGCAACAAAAAAGCTAGGGCTTTACAATGAATGTGAAAACTTCAATAAACGTTGGGGTTAAGTAGGTTAAATAGTAAAAGTCACAGAGGATGGACATTTTAAAATGCTGAATTTTGGCTCTAGCAAGTCTTTATTCATATATAAAACTAAATCTGATGTATTGCATTTTCCATCTGGTCGATATTAAATGGTACTTCATTTAATATAGCAGGTGTTTAAAAATGCAATATTTGTGCAAAATTTCTCATAACGCTAACAAAGGGACGCAAAGGCATTCAATTGGCGGATATGGAATGACCCATATACTCTTGATGAATAGAACTTCTAAATACCTTGGGAGTTTAATTCAACAGTCCCCATCAGAACCCAACATATAAGCTTGTTTTACTCCAATGTTTGTAAACGATGTAAATCTAAACAAACACTATATTACCTTCAGAAATGGTATAAAGTTGATATCATAGATGGTCAGTCCTTGCATCCATAGCTCTATCTATGAATTAGAGTGGTTACATTTCTCCAGGCCCGTCCCTCAGCTTTTTTTTTTTTAACCAAAACAGACACACGCGGGGGGATATTGTTTCAATTGTCGATTCTAGTTTAAATGTCAATCCTTACACACACACACGGGCGCACTTACCTTTTTGTTGAAAAGCTCAGGGTTAATGTATTTTGCCTTTGCATCGGCATGGGTGTCAAAGGCAGTCTTATTCAGCCAGTCCTGTTGCTCCATCCTCAGAATGGTTGACGACTGCTCCTCTGGTACCTCTTTCGTGTTTCCTGTGCACTGATTGGTCGAGGGGTCCAGGTCAAGTCCTTCGACCGAAGAGATCACAACATATTTAGGTGTGGGTGATGGAAAGGCGTCAACCGCCAATGGACCAGCAGCAGTTACATTCAATGGAGATACATTAATCTCCTTGTCTAACGTTGATGTCTTCTTCTGATCATGGAGGGCAGAGTTATCAGGTGTAGGGCTGATAAACAGCGGGGCCCCGTCTGCTTTTCTGGCCTGGAGAAGTTTCAGCAGGACTTTGGAAACTACCATCTCTAGCTCCTTGTAGGTCCCTCTTCTCTCAAGGAAAGCTTTGAATTCCTCATTCAGGTACTGAGCCATGGGGTCGCAGAGACTGACAATGGATGACGGGGCTTGGGAAGAGGGGCCTGAGGTTCTGCTGAACAGAACTGTGTCTTCATCCGGCATCCATTCCTGGTCCTGGTCCAACAGTTTTAGATTTCTGAAGAGGTCACATTCTGATATGAGAGAATAACCTTGACTGTTTTCGGGGTCGGAGCTTCCCGGCTCATCCATCCCATTCAAACTGTGGTCGGAGTCTGAGCTTCCCGGCTCATCCATCCTCTTCAGACTGTTGTCGGGGTCGAAGCTTCCCGGCTCATCCATCCTCTTCAGACTGTTGTCGGGGTCGGAGCTTCCCGGCTCATCCATCCTCTTCAGACTGTTGTCGGGGTCGGAGCTATCTGGCTCATCCATCCTCTTCAGACTGTTGTCGGGGTCTGAGCTATCTGGCTCATCCATCCTCTTCAAACTGTTGTCGGGGTCGGAGCTTCCCGGCTCATCCATCCCTTTCAAACTGTGGTCGGAGTCTGAGCTTCCCGGCTCATCCATCCTCTTCAGACTGTTGTCGGGGTCGGAGCTTCCCGGCTCATCCATCCTCTTCAGACTGTTGTCGGGGTCGGAGCTTCCCGGCTCATCCATCCTCTTCAGACTGTTGTCGGGGTCGGAGCTTCCCGGCTCATCCATCCTCTTCAGACTGTTGTCGGGGTCTGAGCTATCTGGCTCATCCATCCTCTTCAAACTGTTGTCGGGGTCGGAGCTTCCCGGCTCATCCACCCCTTTCAAACTGTGGTCGGAGTCTGAGCTTCCCGGCTCATCCATCCTCTTCAGACTGTTGTCGGGGTCTGAGCTTCCCGGCTCATCCATCCTCTTCAGACTGTTGTCGGGGTCTGAGCTTCCCGGCTCATCCATCGTCTTCAGACTGTGGTCGGGGTCTGAGCTGCCCACCACATCCATCCTCATCAGACTGTTGTCAGGGTCTGAGCTTCCCACCACATCCATCCTCATCAGACTGTTGTCGGGGTCTGAGCTATCTGGCTCATCCATCGTCTTCAGACTGTGGTCGGAGTCTAAGCTATCTGGCTCATCCATCGTCTTCAGACTGTGGTCGGGGTCTGAGCTTCCCACCACATCCATCCTCATCAGACTGTTGTCGGGGTCTGAGCTATCTGGCTCATCCATCCTCTTCAAACTGTTGTCGGGGTCGGAGCTTCCCGGCTCATCCATCCTCTTCAGACTGTTGTCGGGGTCGGAGCTTCCCGGCTCATCCATCCTCATCAGACTGTTGTCAGGGTCTGAGCTGCCCACCACATCCATCCTCATCAGACTGTTGTCAGGGTCTGAGCTGCCCACCACATCCATCCTCGTCAGACTGTTGTCAGTGTCTGAGCTGCCCACCACATCCATCCTCATCAGACTGTTGTCAGGGTCTGAGCTGCCCACCACATCCATCCTCATCAGACTGTTGTCAGGGTCTGAGCTGCCCACCACATCCATCCTCATCAGACTGTTGTCAGGGTCTGAGCTGCCCACCACATCCATCCTCATCAGACTGTTGTCAGGGTCTGAGCTGCCCACCTCATCCATCCTCTTCAGAATCCAGACGTTATAACGGCCTGTAACAGGCCTAATGTTCTTTCAATGTAGACTACGTAGGCCGAGTCATGTTTTTTTTGCAAACAAAAAAGGCTTGGCTTACTACCTGTCCAATCACTTGTTTCAGCGATTGGACAAATGCATAATGGGAACAATAGAATTAAAAAGAATTAGAATGTTGGCCAATTATGCATCATCCATTATGTCATTGAGAAGAAAATAAGTCATTCACAGAACATAGAAACAAAGAAATATTATTCAGATTTCTGAATGTTTTATTTCTGTGATGATCAGTCTTTGTTTTTCCTTTGACTAAAGGGGGGGGAAAAAAAGAGAGAAATAAATCCTAAAACACGTCACATAGAAATACCATTTTGATCCAATAGAGGTCACGTGAATCCATAAAATTAGATTACGGATTTCAATGCAGCGGTGAGTCAGTCGGACGAGCTGTGTACTTTTTCCGATCGAATTCCATGATTTATTATGATTGTGTATGATGTGTATGATGTGTATGATGTGTATGCTAGAGAGGCGGATTACAGTTGTTTTTTTTAAAACTCAACGCGTTTTTAAATATAGTGTGCTCGCTTGCAATAGTCTTTCCTATTTGATACAATAATTGAACAATTGTAGGCCTGTTTCTTATATGTTCATCCATTTGTAGGTATGCTAGGGCCATTGCCTCTATATGATTAGTCTGTGAAAGTGACCATAGTGACGTTTTTTTCCCCCAGTCTGAGCGGAATGAGTTCAGTTGCCTTCCAGTGCGTTAGTTTGGCAGCTCGCTGTCCAATCCGCAGGCAGTCGGCTTACATCGGGACATGCTTTTATGGATCAATAAGAAGATGCTCAATGGGGCTAAGCAAAATATGTTTTTTCTAATCCGGATATGCAAATGACCTGATTCGCTGACTCAAATCATATAGGTGGAATTACCACGAAGTAAGGCAATTGGGGACAACAAGAACAAGTAGATTGTGTTCTTGTGAGTGTTTTAAATGAGTAATTATCTACAACGTTCAGGAGATGATCACGTTTCGCGGCTACAATATTTCTCTAAATTCCGTACGTAGATTTTTTATTTTTTAAAGTAAACACCACAAACTCATGTCGGGAAAAGAAAAAGGTGAAACTAATCTACGCCCGTTTCTGATAAAAACCTTAGGGCATCTAGCCTCGGGGGATGCCTTGCTCGATCACACCCTCCTTCCTTGCTCCTGGACTGCCCTGTCTCTTCCACCAATCCATTTGTTTCTTATGGACGGAAAAGAGCAGAAGCTATGAGCTGTCCGATCAGGTCCATTGTTTACCGAGTCCACTGTTGAATTGTCGCAAAACCGGTGAATTGAACATCGATACATTGTTGCGAGGCAGCTGTGTTGCGCGGAGGGAACAAAATAGCGCTGTAGTTTGAATCGCTCTGTCTGTCTGCTGTGCTGTGTCCCCTTTTCCACCAGCGTCCAGCGATAATGCCTCAACCCAAAGTCAAATTGGTGGTGACAGGAGATGATTTTGGGTACTGTCCGAAGAGGAATCAGGGGGATAGTGGATTGTTTCCCAAGCCGGGGGCATATGTAATGTGTCCCTTTTGGTTAACGCCTCATTAGCGAAATAAGCCACCGAGCTGGTCAAAATTAGATGTAGTAAAGTAGGCTACATGGTTTACTTTCATAGCTAATTTGTGACGTTTAATAGACTACAGATAAATTACATTAAGGGTGTGTTCGTAAATTAAATCTGGAATGTCACAGTGCGCTATGGTCGTTCGTATATTCAGTGTTGTCAGATTGTCCATTCATAAAATGCAGAGAGTTTCGCTCTGAGCGTTCAGAGCCACACTGGACGCTCGTGCCGAGGAGTAAGGTTGATCCGTGTTCTGACATCACAACGGCAGTCAAGCACCCAAACTAACTGGCCAATGTTGGCTACTTCCAGACACCAATGAGAGAACCCCTCACTCTGACCATTTTACTCACCAGAGCTGGTTAAACTGTTTTATAATCCAGAGTTTTGGTGACTGTTTACTGACACCTGCCACAGTCAAGGGGTGTTGAGTGTTAGTATATTAAATGTCTACTGAATACCATTTTTAAAACAATACATTCACAACATATTTCACAACACATTAAGTGTTAGCCACATATCTACAATACCAAATCCATGTGTACGTGTGTATAGTGTGTATGTTATCATGTGTGTGTGTATAGTGTGTATGTTATGATGTGTGTGTGTATATAGTGCGTATGTTATGATGTGTGTGTGTATAGTGTGTATGTTATCATGTGTGTGTGTATATAGTGCGTATGTTATGATGTGTGTGTGTATAGTGTGTATGTTATCATGTGTGTGTGTATAGTGCGTATGTTATGATGTGTGTGTGTATAGTGTGTATGTTATGATGTGTGTGTGTATAGTGTGTATGTTATGATGTGTGTGTGTATAGTGTGTATGTTATGATGTGTGTGTATATAGTGTGTATGTTATGATGTGTGTGTATATAGTGTGTATGTTATCATGTGTGTGTGTATATAGTGTGTATGTTATGATGTGTGTGTGTATATAGTGTGTATGTTATCATGTGTGTGTGTATAGTGCGTATGTTATGATGTGTGTGTGTATATAGTGTGTATGTTATGATGTGTGTGTGTATATAGTGTGTATGTTATCATGTGTGTGTGTATAGTGCGTATGTTATGATGTGTGTGTGTATAGTGTGTATGTTATCATGTGTGTGTATACGTGTCTATTCCTATGTTTGTGTTGCTTCACAGTCCCCGCTGTTCCATAAGATGTATTTTTTTGTCTTTGTGGGGTATGTATGGGTGTCTGAGCTGTGTGCCAGTAGTTCAAACAGACAGCTCAGTGCATTCAACATGTCACATATAGTAGTGATGAAGTCAATCTCTCCTCCACTTTGAGCCAGGAGAGACTGACATGCATATTATTAATATTAGCTCTCTGTGCACATCCAAGGGCCAGCCGTGCTGCCCTGTTCTGAGCCAATTGCAATTTTCCTAAGCCCCTCTTTGTGGCACCTGACCACACGACTGAACAGTAGTCCAGGTGTTACAAAACTAGGGCCTGTAGGACCTGCCTTGTTGATAGGGCTGTTAAGAAGGTAGAAACTAGGGCCTGTAGGACCTGCCTTGTTGATAGTGTTGTTAAGAAGGTAGAAACTGGGGCCTGTAGGACCTGCCTTGCTGATAGGGCTGTTAAGAAGGTAGAAACTAGGGCCTGTAGGACCTGCCTTGTTGATAGTGTTGTTAAGAAGGTAGAAACTAGGGCCTGTAGGACCTGCCTTGTTGATAGTGTTGTTAAGAAGGTAGAAACTAGGGCCTGTAGGACCTGCCTTGTTGATAGGGCTGTTAAGAAGGTAGAAACTAGGGCCTGTAGGACCTGCCTTGTTGATAGGGCTGTTAAGAAGGTAGAAACTAGGGCCTGTAGGACCTGCCTTGTTGATAGGGCTGTTAAGAAGGTAGAAACTAGGGCCTGTAGGACCTGCCTTGTTGATAGGGCTGTTAAGAAGGTAGAAACTAGGGCCTGTAGGACCTGCCTTGTTGATAGGGCTGTTAAGAAGGTAGAAACTAGGGCCTGTAGGACCTGCCTTGTTGATAGGGCTGTTAGGAAGGTAGAAACTAGGGCCTGTAGGACCTGCCTTGTTGATAGGGCTGTTAAGAAGGTAGAAACTAGGGCCTGTAGGACCTGCCTTGTTGATAGGGCTGTTAAGAAGGTAGAAACTAGGGCCTGTAGGACCTGCCTTGTTGATAGGGCTGTTAAGAAGGTAGAAACTAGGGCCTGTAGGACCTGCCTTGTTGATAGGGCTGTTAAGAAGGTAGAAACTAGGGCCTGTAGGACCTGCCTTGTTGATAGGGCTGTTAAGAAGGTAGAAACTAGGGCCTGTAGGACCTGCCTTGTTGATAGTGTTGTTAAGAAGGTAGAAACTAGGGCCTGTAGGACCTGCCTTGTTGATAGTGTTGTTAAGAAGGTAGAAACTAGGGCCTGTAGGACCTGCCTTGTTGATAGGGATGTTAAGAAGGTAGAAACTAGGGCCTGTAGGACCTGCCTTGTTGATAGGGCTGTTAAGAAGGTAGAAACTAGGGCCTGTAGGACCTGCGTTGTTGATAGTGTTGTTAAGAAGGTAGAAACTGGGGCCTGTAGGACCTGCCTTGCTGATAGGGCTGTTAAGAAGGTAGAAACTAGGGCCTGTAGGACCTGCCTTGTTGATAGTGTTGTTAAGAAGGTAGAAACTAGGGCCTGTAGGACCTGCCTTGTTGATAGTGTTGTTAAGAAGGTAGAAACTACGACCTGTAGGACCTGCCTTGTTGATAGTGTTGTTAAGAAGGTAGAAACTAGGGCCTGTAGGACCTGCCTTGTTGATAGGGATGTGAGGAAGGTAGAAACGAGGGCCTGTAGGACCTGCCTTGTTGATAGGGCTGTGAGGAAGGTAGAAACTAGGGCCTGTAGGACCTGCCTTGTTGATAGGGCTGTTAAGAAGGTAGAAACTAGGGCCTGTAGGACCTGCCTTGTTGATAGGGCTGTTAAGAAGGTAGAAACTAGGGCCTGTAGGACCTGCCTTGTTGATAGGGCTGTGAGGAAGGTAGAAACTAGGGCCTGTAGGACCTACCTTGTTGATAGGGCTGTGAGGAAGGTAGAAACTAGGGCCTGTAGGACCTGCCTTGTTGATAGGGCTGTGAGGAAGGTAGAAACTAGGGCCTGTAGGACCTGCCATGTTGACAGTGTTGTTAAGACAGAGGAGAACTTTATTATGGACAGACTTCTCCCCGTCTTAGCTACTGTGGTATCAATATGTTTTGAGAGGTCTTCAGTGAGATGTCGTGAGTGAGAGTGAGATGTTGTCAGTGAGAGTGAGATGTCAGTGAGATGTTATCAGTGAGAAGTTGTTAGTGAGAGTGAGATGTTGTCAGTGAGATATCTGCAGTGAGATGTTGTGAGTGAGATGTCTGCAGTGAGATGTTGACAGTGAGATGTCAGTGAGATGTTGTCAGTGAGATGTTGTCAGTGAGATGTTGTCAGTGAGACGTCGTCAGTGAGAGGTTTACAGTCCGTGTCCAAGAACACCATGGTAACCTGTCTAAATGACTACCCGCCCTGTAGCACTCACATCTGTAGCCATGAAGTCCTTTAAAAGGCTGGTCATGGCTCACATCAACACCATCCTCCCAGAAACCTTAGACCCAATCCAATTTGCATACCGCCACAACAGATCCCCAAATGATGCAATCTCTATTCCACTCCACACTGCCCTTTCTCACCTGGACAAAATGAACACCTATGTGAGAATGCTGTTCATTGACGACAGCGCCCTCAAAGCTCATCACTAAACTAAAGACGCTGGGACTGAACACCTCCCTCTGGATCCTGGACTTCCTGACAGGCTGCCCACAGTCGATAAGGGTAGGTAACAACACAGAGAGACCTGGCAGTGTGGTGCCAGGACAACAACCACTCCCTCAACATCGGTAAGACAAAGGAGCTGATTGTGGACTACAGGAAAAGGAGGGCTGAGCACTCCCCCATACACATCGACGGGGCTGTAGTGGAACAGGTCGAGAGCTTCAAGTTCCTCGGTGTCCAATTCACTAAGGAATTATCATGGTCCACACACACCAACACAATTGTGAAGAGGGCACAACACCTCTCCTCCCTTTAGGAGACTGAAAAGATTCGGCATGGGCTCCAGATCCTCAAAAAGTTCTACAGCTGAACCATTGAGAGCATCTTGACTGTCTGCATCACCTGTTTGGTATGGCAACTGCTTGGCATCTGACCGTAAGGCGCTAGAGGATTGTGGGTACGCCTCAGTCTACTTGCACATTCACCATTCCAGTGTTTAATTGCTATATTTTAATTACTTCGCCACCATGGACTTATCTTATCTTTCCTCATTTGCACTCACTGTATATAGACTTTTCTTTTTATAAATTGTATTATTGACTGTATGTTTGTTTATTCCATGTGTAACTCGAGTATTGTTTGTTGTCACACTGCTTTGCTTTATCTTGGCCAGGTCGCAGTTAAACATGATTGGTCAGGGGCGCAGCCATGGGTGGACCTGGGAGGGTATAGGCCCACCCATTTGGGAGACAGGCCCCACCCACTGAGTATTTCCCCACAAAATTACTTTATTACAGACATAAATACTCCTCAGTTTCACCAGCTGTTCAAGGTGGCTGGTCTCAGACGATACTGCCGGTGAAGAGGTCCCTGGGCTGGCATGGTTAGACGTGGTCTGCGGTTGTGAGGCCGTACTGCTAAATTCTCTAAAACAATGTTGGAGGCGGCTTATAGTAGAGAAATGAACATGAAATTCTCCGGCAACAGTTCTGGTGGATATTTCTGCAGTCAGCATGCCAATTGCGCGCTCCCTCAAAACTTGAGACATCGGTGGCATTGTGTGTGAAAAAACGGCACATTTTAGAGTGGCAATTTGTCCCCAGCACAAGGTGCACCTGTGTAATTGTCATGCTATTTAATAAGCTTCTTGATATTCCACACCTGTCAGGTGGATGGATTATCTTGGCAAAAGGAGAAATGCTCACTAACAGTGAGAAATGTTAAGACATTTGTGCACAAAAGTTGAGAGAAATAATCTATTTGTGCATATGGAAAATTGTCTGGGATATTTAATTTCAGCTCATGAAACATAGGACCAACACGGTACAAACTGCATTTATATTTTGGTTCGGTATAGTAGCTATTGGTTAACTATTTAACATTCTGTATTGACCCTTATTGCAATAACTTATGACTCATCACATACACTGTTGTTACAGTTTATTATCCATCTTGTTGCCTAGGCACTTTATCTGTACTTATCTACCTCAATTACCTCGTACACCTGCACATCAACACAGTACTGGTACCCTGTGTATATAGCGAAGTTATTTTTAATCAATGTGTATTTACTCCTTTTGCTATTTTACACAAAATTAAATCAAATGTGACTCGAGTATGGTGCCCTCTAGTGGCAGGTTGTCTCACTAGATGCCAAATTAAAAAGCCTGAACACTATCCCACCCAGTTCACCTTGCCAGGCCACTGACATTAATGTAGGCTATAACTTTCAGCTATGTGCATTGTTTCCCGATTTGAAATACAGACCAGACTATTATGGAAATGTGCCTTTCTGTGGTGTCACTCTGACCACAAACTTTGTCCCGCATTCACATCTTCTAGAAGGAACTGAATCCCTACACTCACTTACCTATTGTTGAATCTGGCCTTTCCCCTTCACGTCGACAGTAGATCTTGTTGCCCAGGGACTGCAGTTGAAAATTAATTTAAAAACACGCACTTTATTAAACAACAAATGTTGCACTGCCCCTCCAAAACAAACATTTTAAAGTGTTTCCATTCCACAACACATTTATTCACCCAGCCACAGGGGACAAGCTCCCAGCAGCCAGACACCCAGCCACAGGGGACAAGCTCCCAGCAGCCAGACACCCAGCCACAGGGGACAAGCTCCCAGCAGCCAGACACCCAGCCACAGGGGACAAGCTCCCAGCAGCCAGACACCCAGCCACAGGGGACAAGCTCCCAGCAGCCAGACACCCAGCCACAAGGACAAGCTCCCAGCAGCCAGACACCCAGCCACAGGGGACAAGCTCCCAGCAGCCAGACACCCAGCCACAGGGGACAAGCTCCCAGCAGCCAGACACCCAGCCACAGGGGACAAGCTCCCAGCAGCCAGACACCCAGCCACAGGGGACAAGCTCCCAGCAGCCAGACACCCAGCCACAGGGGACAAGCTCCCAGCAGCCAGACACCCAGCCACAGGGGACAAGCTCCCAGCAGCCAGACACCCAGCCACAGGGGACAAGCTCCCAGCAGCCAGACACAAGCTCCCAGCAGTCATTCACCCAACCACATGGACAAGTTCACAGCAGCCAGACAATGGGACCAAATGGTTAGCCATCTTTATTATGAAACATTGGACTGAATCACACAGCTGTTACACCCTACTGGCAGACAGACAGCTCAGTGTAAGGTACCTGTTACATAGGACCACTGTCACTGAGGTAAATCATCTGTGTCAAAAATGGCACCCTATTCCCTATATAGTGCACTACTATAGACCAGAGCCCTATTCCCTATATAGCGCACTACTATAGACCAGAGCCCTATTCACTATATAGCGCACTACTTATAGACCAGCGCCCTATATAGCGCACTACTATAGACCAGAGCCCTATTCCCTATATAGCGCACTGTGTATGAACACAGCACATAAGTGCCCTACAATTTGGCCAGAACCCTATAAAGGGAATAGGGTGCCATTTTGGACTCAACTTCAGTCCCCCGGTGTTTCCCCAGTCAGGTCTGACCCTTCACTAAGACCTGGGGGGGCTGTTCTGTTCCAGTGGCTATATCAGCCACTGAGATATACATATATAGGTGTGAGTTAGTCTCTCCGTGATGACAAATAAGATTTGGTTCACGGTGACAAGATTATATTTATGTAGAGAGAAAGGAGGTGGGGGTTCCGATTTAGAAATGTGTATGTGCCGTTTGACAATACGGGTGGGAGTGACGATGATGAGCGGACTGGATAACAGACTTACAGCAATTACGTGAGGAGTCAGAACTATTGTTTTAACTTCCACACTTTGTCTTGAGCAGACTGCAGTGGATGGAGTACACACACAGCTGACCTTATAAAACACAGAGGGAGATAACCAAAAGTATTTCAGAAGGAAGTCTCAGAATGCAAATGGAGAAAATATGTCCAATGCAAAGAGGGGCATCCTCATAAACAGAAAATGGAAACTGAAGTACATCGAGTATTCTTCCGTTTTCCAATCCAAAAAAAAAAAAAAAAGGCATTTTGGACCAGTGGGGAGAAAAACAGACAATTATCACCAGTCAATTACACTTAACTGATGACAATATTGGCCCATTAAATCAGTTGGCATTTTGTTTGTTCAGTGGACTGGCTTCAAACTGAGGGGGATGGACAACGGCTTGTTCCACAGAAAACAGTGCAACTACAGAAGCAGGGAAGTCAGAAGGGAAAAACATTTCAGCACACACTTCCAGGGCCTAGCTAACGTTTCAGCACACACTTCCAGGGCCTAGCTAACGTTTCAGCACACACTTCCAGGGCCTAGCTAACGTTTCAGCACACACTTCCAGGGCCTAGCTAACGTTTCAGCACACACTTCCAGGGCCTAGCTAACGTTTCAGCACACACTTCCAGGGCCTAGCTAACGTTTCAGCACACACTTCCAGGGCCTAGCTAACGTTTCATTTTGGGGTGTGACAAGACCAAGGTGAGACAAGAGAACAGGAAACAGAAAATAAGAAAAGCAGAACCACAACTTTTCATTCTCTGTCAGAAAAATCTCCTTCCACAAATTAGTGCTACCACAAGAGGCATACGACACTCAAGCTGTGATTTCTTGTTTTTCCTCTTTTTAAACAAACAGCCAAACTAAAACATTGGATTTTTTTGTTTAATAATTTCCTTCTACCCCCCCCCCTCATTAGTTCACCATCTTTAACATGAAAGTGATCTAACCAATTTTATTTTTTTCATTTTAATTTAAGAAAATAGTAGAAAGTTAGTAACGGCCTCGAACTATCACCAGGAGGAGAAACCTGTCTGATCCAGGGTCCTGTGTAAAGGGTAGGCTGTGTCGGCAGCCATGCGCTGAGGTGAGGCTGCTAGGATGACATGTATGTGTGAGGGAAGAATGGAGGAGAGGATGTGTGGGGAGATGAGGAGGAGAGAGTGGGGAAAGGTACAGAGAGAAGGAAGGAGAAGACATACATTTGGTTGTGGGGATGGGGAAGGGAGAGAGAGAGAGGGGGCTACACACTGGTCAAGTAATCAGTCCATTGGTCTCCTTTCTCCATGTTTCTTTGTAAACTCTTCTGCGTTCTTAAAGAATTTTTTACGGTCCTTTGAGTATTCTTCTGCTAAGTCTGCCCTCAGAGGGTGCTCTGGCTGGGGGTCGTTCACCAACGCAATCAGGGACTGAATTACTGCAGAATAGACAGGGAAAACAAACGCATTACTACAAAATCAATTGCTACATTGAGAACCTGAAATGACTAGTGAAAGTGTTTATTTTCCTGTCATCTGCTCCAGTGTCAGGGTATTACAGGGGAGGCAGGTAGCCCAGTGGTTAGAGGGGGAGGCAGGTAGCCCAGTGGTTAGAGGGGGAGGCAGGTAGCCCAGTGGTTAGAGGGGGAGGCAGGTAGCCCAGTGGTTAGAGGGGGAGGCAGGTAGCCCAGTGGTTAGAGGGGAGGCAGGTAGCCTAGTGGTTAGAGGGGAGGCAGGTAGCCTAGTGGTTAGAGGGGAGGCAGGTAGCCTAGTGGTTAGAGGGGAGGCAGGTAGCCTAGTGGTTAGAGGGAGGCAGGTAGCCTAGTGGTTAGAGGGGGAGGCAGGTAGCCTAGTGGTTAGAGGGGGAGGCAGGTAGCCTAGTGGTTAGAGGGGAGGCAGGTAGCCTAGTGGTTAGAGGGGGAGGCAGGTAGCCTAGTGGTTAGAGGGGGAGGCAGGTAGCCTAGTGGTTAGAGGGGAGGCAGGTAGCCCAGTGGTTAGAGGGGGAGGCAGGTAGCCCAGTGGTTAGAAGAGGGAGGCAGGTAGCCTAGTGGTTAGAAGGGGAGGCAGGTAGCCTAGTGGTTAGAAGGGGAGGCAGGTAGCCTAGTGGTTAGAAGGGGGAGGCAGGTAGCCCAGTGGTTAGAAGGGGGAGGCAGGTAGCCCAGTGGTTAGAAGGGGAGGCAGGTAGCCTAGTGGTTAGAAGGGGGAGGCAGGTAGCTCAGTGGTTAGAGGGGGAGGCAGGTAGCCTAGTGGTTAGAGGGGGAGGCAGGTAGCCTAGGGGTTAGAAGGGGAGGCAGGTAGCCTAGTGGTTAGAGGGGGAGGGAGGTAGCCCAGTGGTTAGAAGGGGGAGGCAGGTAGCCCAGTGGTTAGAAGGGGGAGGCAGGTAGCCTAGTGGTTAGAAGGGGGAGGCAGGTAGCCCAGTGGTTAGAAGGGGGAGGCAGGTAGCCTAGTGGTTAGAGGGGGAGGCAGGTAGCCTAGTGGTTAGAGGGGGAGGCAGGTAGCCTAGTGGTTAGAGGGGGAGGCAGGTAGCCTAGTGGTTGGAGGGGGAGGCAGGTAGCCTAGTGGTTAGAAGGGGGAGGCAGGTAGCCCAGTGGTTAGAGGGGGAATTTGAAAATAAGAACTGCCAAGTTAAATAAAGGTAAAAAAAATAAAATAATAACATGGGCATTACAGGCATAATTTACATTCTAGGCAAATGAGAGGTATTTAAGTCCTGACATGCATGTGCAAGTCAACTTTCAGGAAAATTCAGCACTGTTATATAATGTGTTAATGTATAAAGTTAATGTATGTATAATGTGTGTATAATGTATGTATGTATAATGTATAAAGTTCAAGCTAATGTTCCAGCTCTCCCACCAGAGTGACTATGGGGAGACTGAGGCTCACCCACCAGAGTGACTATGGGGAGACTGAGGCTCACCCACCAGAGGGCTGAGCGCGCTCCCACCAGAGTGACTATGGGGAGACTGAGGCTCACCCACCTTGGTCTGTTTTGGTGGCTGGCTTCCAGTTCTCTGCGCTGATGACAGGCAGACACACCTGTCCCTTCTCGTCGATGTTGGGGTGGTAGATCTTCGTCTTGAACGTGATCTTGGGGGGCTTGAAGGGGTACTCGGCGGGGAAGATTAATTCAATCCTGAAAGCTCCCTTGTCATAAGGTGCGTTGTCCTGGAAGAGTAACGTGTAGAAAATAAACCATGGTTAGTTAGTGTGACAATGACCATATCCAAGGAGCAACCTGTAGAACTGTGTAATCACATTCCATACATGTAATAAGGTCCGTAACTACAACAGGGCTTCTGTGAACTTTATAATAGCCTTCACGAGAGAATTGTGATGCCATGAATTGACGATGATAAGGAATACAAAATAAAAAAAAACACTTACAGGGACAATGAGACCTTGCCAGGTCAGTATGTTGGATTCATCCACTTGAATGTTTCGGAAGTTTTTCATTCCAGACTTGCGAATCTCTTCAAGTTCCTAAAAAGACAGTGACATACAACATTATGGCCTGTAAAGCGACCCCCCCTCCAATGAGGAGAAGCGACCCCCCCCCTCCAATGAGGAGAAGCGACCCCCCTCCAATGAGGAGAAGCGACCCCCCCCTCCAATGAGGAGAAGCGGACCCCCAATGAGGAGAAGCGGACCCCCCTCCAATGAGGAGAAGCGACCCCCTCCAATGAGGAGAAGCGACCCCC
Organism: Oncorhynchus keta; assembly: GCF_023373465.1. NCBI lineage: Eukaryota > Metazoa > Chordata > Actinopteri > Salmoniformes > Salmonidae > Oncorhynchus > Oncorhynchus keta. The sequence goes on along the minus strand of NC_068445.1, from coordinate 41,792,132 downwards.
CTCCAATGAGGAGAAGCGACCCCCTCCAATGAGGAGAAGCGACCCCCCTCCAATGAGGAGAAGCGACCCCCCTCCAATGAGGAGAAGCGACCCCCTCCAATGAGGAGAAGCGGACCCCCCTCCAATGAGGAGAAGCGGACCCCCCTCCAATGAGGAGAAGCGACCCCCCTCCAATGAGGAGAAGCGACCCCCCTCCAATGAGGAGAAGCGACCCCCTCCAATGAGGAGAAGCGACCCCCCTCCAATGAGGAGAAGCGACCCCCCTCCAATGAGGAGAAGCGGACCCCCTCCAATGAGGAGAAGCGGACCCCCTCCAATGAGGAGAAGCGACCCCCCTCCAATGAGGAGAGCGGACCCCCCTCCAATGAGGAGAAGCGACCCCCTCCAATGAGGAGAAGCGACCCCCTCCAATGAGGAGAAGCGACCCCCTCCAATGAGGAGAAGCGACCCCCCTCCAATGAGGAGAAGCGACCCCCCTCCAATGAGGAGAAGCGACCCCCTCCAATGAGGAGAAGCGACCCCCCTCCAATGAGGAGAAGCGACCCCCCTCCAATGAGGAGAAGCGACCCCCCTCCAATGAGGAGAAGCGACCCCCTCCAATGAGGAGAAGCGACCCCCCTCCAATGAGGAGAAGCGACCCCCCTCCAATGAGGAGAAGCGACCCCCCTCCAATGAGGAGAAGGAACATAAGTGTAATGTATAATCCCTACTCTTAGAAGAGGTTAGGAGAACTTCCAATTAACTGTGGCTCCACATTCACTACAACAAGTCAAAATGGCATTCAAGTCATTATGCCTGTGAGGCATCAATGTCTGTGAATGACAGCAAACATGGCATTGACATGTCTTGACGTAAACAAACCTGAAAGCCAGAAAGCTTTTACTAATTCACGTTTTGTTTGGCCCACACAATTCAGTTTACCGAATTTACCGAGTGTTTATTATTAATTAGGTCTAGAAAAACGTTTCGGTTTCGTTTACTGCAGCAAAACCTTCACGATGACCTCCATGAGATAACTGCACCATGAGTTAATTTTCTACAAGAGCCATATATCTCTTGTAGAAGACTATCTAGTAGCGTAGGTCTATAGACCTACAGAAAATGGCTATCCAACGTTACTGTTATAGTGACAACAAAAAAATATCAATTACAACACTTGACTAAAATGTACTTCCACAACCATACGTGCGGTGATAGTTAATGCTATTTACTAGCTAACCACTCGCGGTTTCGTTTCTAAAAAAGGATAAACTACTAACATTAGCCGACTAGCGAGATAACTAGCTGAGGTTTACAGCAGTTAACGTGACTGTAGCTACAAGTCGCACTGATAATAAACCGGGCTGACTTGAAGAAAACGTTACAGTTAAAACAGTTGTGCGACTTGCTTAATCCTCGAAACATTTTTGGGACAATGAGATGTGTGTTTGTGACTCGGGTCACATTGTAAAGCGAAACGCCCTTTTCTTGGTTTAGCTCGGTGGCTAAAGTATTGTTCCCCTTCTGTACCCTGGAGATCGGTGTCAGTTCTAACTATTAGCGAGCAACATTACATACTGCGTTTCCCTGCTGTGATCCTCAATTTAGGCTTAAAATACAAATAAATATGCCGGTGTTTCCAAACCAGGAGTGTATTAATTACGCCGATTCTGTGGCAAACCGTTCCGTCTGACGGTATGTTACAAAACGTTTTTGCAACTGAAACGATTCGCTCCAAACGTTTTTGCAACGAACAAAAAAAACAAACAACGAGTTTTTATTGGATAGACTGAGGTAGGTCCCTCCCCGTTTCGGTCGCTATGTTTGGTTCTCAAACTGTTTCCGATGTAAGAGGTAAATGAATACACCCTATAGTTTGAGCTGGCTAACCTAACTAGCTAACGAAAGCTATCTAGTAAACGAAACAAGAGTGACTTCTCGCTTTTAGCGTGACATTATTTCAACGCACAACGTTACGGATACGCATCGTGACGAAATCGTGGCAGCGTTGGGTTGAATAACGACTAAGCCCTTAGATAAACCATTCGGCTTAAATGTTGATAGATATATGAAAATAGTGCGATCATGAGATGTACCTTGTGCAGTCTCCTGCTCGCCGCCATCTTGAATCTACTGTGGGTACCCAGAATACACTGCGGAGACAGGGCGGATTGCTTTCGCAGTTCCAAAAAAGCGACACGCTGGACGCGTTCGAGCGGGTCATTTTTATCAAGTCGGCGACCATGGTTGGTCACCGCCTATTCAAAGTCTGTTGCATTATGCCAATAGAAATTGTCCGACTGGCGCTTACATGAACTTTACAACAGCCATGTGATCAAAGGACATGAAGTTTCGACTGCAGTCGACATGCTCCTCAGCCGTTGCAATTTTCAGCAATCGCCTACATTGTGGGAAGCATTCTTCAATCAATCGTTAGTGTTATTGTTTGACAAACGCGACCAAATACATGACTGAGACAGGAAGAAACGATATTCATGATTAAATTGGATATGCACAAATTAATGTGATAGTTCAGGCTGTTGCTGCCCAATTGATAGCAATATACACACCTATATTTAAATGTGTGATTTGGGGATTGGAGACATGTTTATTTCGGCAATACAAAAAAACTACGTTTCTAAACAATGGCAACACTCCCATGTTGCACAGAGCCTTACTGTTGGAAAACCACATCAGTATCCGCCTTTTTCCTGTAGCAGATGCACCTCCAGTTTGCAGTCGGTTTCTTCAACCTTACCAAACACACCCACTCCTTTCACTCCGCTTTGATACAACGTGATTTTCAAAGCAGGTTAGGAGAGCATTTTCGCTAATCCTATCCCCTTTCCTAACCTTAGCCTCAGTCGCATAACCTGCTACGTTAATTATCCTAACCTGCTGCGTAAATCCTCCTATTCTGCTACAAAATACACTTCGGTATCGAAGTGGCGTTAAAATAGTGTTACCAGTTACAAAAAGGCAATGGTCCGCATTCCAAAGTGTTTTATTATGGGGATAAAAATGAAGGAAAAAAAACGTGATCAAATGTCACTAAATTTTGACTGCAGGCAGAAGGAAGAGGTAAAACTGACCAAAATCTGTCTTTTCCAGAGATAGCGTTTTTTTTTTTGCTCACAAAGTGAGGAGTTTCTTGAATGGAGGTCCATGAGAGTGTCGTATTTGGTATGGCTTGTTTAACCGAATAGAAGTTTCGTTATGCTTGTTACGAGTGTAACCTAACGTAGCAGGCGTAAAATAAACGCCTAAAATTAGATTCATGTTTTAAATATATATTTTTTTATTTCACATTTATTTAACCAGGTAGGCCAGTTGAGAACAAGTTCTCATTTACAACTGCGACCTGGCCAAGATAAAGCAAAGCAGTTCGACACAAACAACAACACAGAGTTACACATGGAATAAACAAACATACAGTCAATAACACAATAGAAAGTGTGTGCAAATGAGGCAAGACTTAGGGAGTTAAGGCAATACATGTGTTTGTTGAAAAAAGTGGCGAAGTAATTACAATTTAGCAATTAAACACTGGAGAGATAGATGTGCCTAAAATGACTGTGCTGGTCTTGAAGATAAGAAAAATAACAGGCCTCTTTCTGCACTGTTCAAACAATCCAGTAAAATGTAGAGGAGTTTAAGATTAGGGTTGAATGCGGGAACCCCGGTTACAGAGATTTACCACTCAACCCCCCCCTCCCCCCCTTTTCCCGTGATAAATGTCTGTGAGAAACCAGTAAATTATAATAAATCATTTATATGAACCGCATGGTGTGAAATGGAACTGTTCAATCATATGCGATATCTAAATGTGTCTTCTCTACGGCCTCTGCATGATGACTCGTCAACGCTCAGGGTGGGGACAGACAGCCCATCGCAGTATGGAGAGCAGTCAACAAGTCATTTATTTACCCAATAGAGCATATAGCTCAAATCAAAAATGTATTGGTCACATACATACACATGGTCAGCAGATGTTATGTTATGTTAAATGCTTATGCTTCTAGATCCGACAGTGCAGCAGTATCTAACACAACAAAAAGCGAATATCTAACAAATTCCACAACAAAATCTAATACACACAACCTATTAAAGGAATGGGATGAGAATATATAAATATAAAATATAAGGATGAGCAGTGACAGAGCGGCTAAGAAGCAATAGATAGTAAAGACTAGATAGAAGGATACAGTATACATTATATACATATGAGATGAGATATGTAAACATTATTAAAGTGGTATTATTAAAGTGACTATTGTTCAAGTCTGTAGGTAGGCAGCCACCTCTCTGTGCTAGTGATGGCTGTTTAACAGTCTGATGGCCTTGAGATAGAAGCTGTTTTTCAATCTCTCGGTCCCAGCTTTGATGCACCTGTACTGACCTCGCCTTCTGGAAGGAAGCGGGGTGAACAGGCAGTGGCTCAGGTGGTTGTTGTCCTTGATGATCTTTATGGCCTTCCTGTGACATCGGGTGTTGTAGGTGTCCTGGAGGGCAGGTAGTTTGCCCCAGGTGATGCGTTGTGCAGACCGCAACACCCTCTGGAGAGCCCTGCGGTTGTGGGCAGTGTAGTTGGCTACCAGGTGGTGATACAGCCTGACAGGATGCTCTCAATTGTGCACCTGTAAAAAGTAAAAGTTAGCGAGGGTTTTCAGTGACAAACCACATTTTTTCAGCCTCCTGAGATTGAAGAGGCGCTGTTGCGCCTTCTTCACCACACTGTGTGTGTGTGTGGACCATTTCAGTTTGTCCGTGATATGTACACGAGGAATTTAAAACTTTCCACCTTCTCCACTCATCATTCCTGAAGTCTAGCTACATCTATGGGCTTTTATGTTTTTCTGTCATGCGTAATGTGCAGTAGCCTATATCTTATGTATTGGATAACAGCACAATCATTTGGTCTTTTCGGGGGTTGGGCTCATAAAATGTATTTAATATATGTCCAATCAATACGGGTTACCGGTATTTGACAGTTGTGGCTGTTTCACGTGATGTACTGTTGTCTCTACCTTCTTCCCCTTTGTGCTGTTGTTTGTGCCCAATAATGTTTGTACCATGTTTTGTGCTGCTACCATGTTGTGTTGCTGCCATGTTGTTGTCATGTTGTGTTGCTGCTTTGCTATGTTGTTGTCTCTCTTTGTGTAGTGTTGTCCCTCTTGTTGTGATGTGTGTTTTGTCCTATATTTATATTTATTTTTATTTTTTATCCCAACCCCTGTCCCACAGGAAGCCTTTTGTCTTTTGGTAGGCTGTCATTTGTTCTTAACTGACTTGCCTAGTTAAATAAAAATAAATAAACAAAAAAACGGGAGAAAAGGGATGGAACATTTGTAAAATACCGGGAAAATATTCAAATTTAGTTAAAATGGGAGTGTCGCCTTGTTAACGCGGAGAGGAAGAGGCAAAGCGAGAGTGAAATCTCTCGCCAAAATCTGTCCAAAATAAACCTAATGTGTTTCCATGGGTTTATTTTGGATCTAAACTTGTTGCCGGCCTGCCCACCTTTGGGACAATGACTCCCATTGTTAAAGTGGAAACATGAGCATCTCGTCATTATATACAGATCTTGTATATAATCCAGAAGCAGAAATTGCATGATAGGCTCGCTTTCCATTTCCCCTGAAAACGAGAACATCCGATTTGGTAGAGACTATTATGAGTGTACTGGTAGGACAGGTGACATCCTGGAAATTTTGAGAAAAAAAAAATACATTATGTGCTGTATAGGAGTTGTGCCTGCTGTTCACACGCGTATCGACCCTCTGGTTGGCTAGAATGGTCCCGGCTGATCTCACCTCCTCCCGCTTGCCTTCCATCTTTGAGGTAGTCCCATTGTTAGAGAGGTCACATGTCTATCCTGTCAATGGACTTGTTTGAGTGGTAAGGCCAAAGAAAAAGACTTGCAGACAAAAGTCGAGGAGTGAAGTCTGGGGGAGGTGCATCTGCTACAGACAAAAGTCGAGGAGTGAAGTCTGGGGGAGGTGCATCTGCTACAGACAAAAGTCGAGGAGTGAAGTCTGGGGGAGGTGCATCTGCTACAGACAAAAGTCTGGGGGGGAGGTGCATCTGCTACAGACAAAAGTCGAGGAGTGAAGTCTGGGGGAGGTGCATCTGCTACAGAAAAAGTCGAGGAGTGAAGTCTGGGGGAGGTGCATCTGCTACAGACAAAAGTCGAGGAGTGAAGTCTGGGGGAGGTGCATCTGCTACAGACAAAAGTCGAGGAGTGAAGTCTGGGGGAGGTGCATCTGCTACAGACAAAAGTCGAGGAGTGAAGTCTGGGGGAGGTGCATCTGCTACAGACAAAAGTCGAGGAGTGAAGTCTGGGGGAGGTGCATCTGCTACAGACAAAAGTCGAGGAGTGAAGTCTGGGGGAGGTGCATCTGCTACAGACAAAAGTGGAGGAGTGAAGTCTGGGGGAGGTGCATCTGCTACAGACAAAAGTCGAGGAGTGAAGTCTGGGGGAGGTGCATCTGCTACAGACAAAAGTCGAGGAGTGAAGTCTGGGGGAGGTGCATCTGCTACAGACAAAAGTCGAGGAGTGAAGTCTGGGGGAGGTGCATCTGCTACAGACAAAAGTGGAGGAGTGAAGTCTGGGGGAGGTGCATCTGCTACAGACAAAAGTGGAGGAGTGAAGTCTGGGGGAGGTGCATCTGCTACAGACAAAAAGCAGACACTGATGTGGATTTCCAACCGCAAGGCTCAGTGCAACATGGCATTTTTTATGAAAGGATTTGTATTTATTTATTTAATATCGAAATAAACATGTTTCCAACCCCCATATCACACATTTACAAACTTAAAATCATGTGTGAGCCTCAAATATCACATTCATTTGTACATATCCACTGTACACATGTGAATCGTGGCAAAGTTGCTTCCTGTTTTTAGTCACGTCTTTGGTCACTTTAGTGTGGGTCAAACAATAACAACCTTATGATGGTTGACAATTGAGCCTCCCACTATGCAGATGATGGCTTCAGGATGAAGCTGGTGAAGAGCAACTGAAAAATAACTTAGTTGAAACTTCATGACCTTTAAATCAAAGGATTTTTGTAAAGTTCATGCAGTCGACATATGGATGCAAGTGAGATCATTTTATTGCCCCATAATGCAACACACTTTGAAAGGCTGTGACCAACGACTTGACAAATTTATCTACTTGAACGTACCCGATCTTTGCTGCAGTCATCTGCAAGTTTCTGCAGTTGCTCTTCAACAACTTCAGCCATCGATCTGCGTTGTGGGAGGCTCGATTGTCAACCAATCATTATGGTGTTTTTGTTTGAGTCGTGCGAATGTGACCAAATACCTAATTGAAACAAGAAGTATCTTTGCAGCATTCATCTATAAGTGAGGGCATTTGATTAATCTGGCCCAGATGAAAGTTTATTGTATTTGTTTTGGAACCGGGTTGCCTCCCATGCGTGAGCCAAAGCCCACGGCGAAAATGTAAATAGTAAAGTAAAGATACCAACAAAAACTACTCAAGTAGTACTTTAAAGTATTGTTTTTACTTAAGTACTTTACACCACTGCATGTAGGTAGGGATAAAAGTAACTAGGCAGTCAGGGTAGATAATAAACAGAGTAGCAGCAGTGTATGTGGAGAGTGAGAAAGTGTGAGTTGGAGTATCAGTGTAGTCAGTGTGTGGGTAGAGTCCAGTCAGTGTGGATAGAGTCCAGTGAGTGTGTGGGTAGAGTCCAGTGAGTGTGTGGGTAGAGTCCAGTGAGTGTGTGGGTAGAGTCCAGTGAGTGTGTGGGTAGAGTCCAGTGAGTGTGTGGGTAGAGTCCAGTGAGTGTGTGGGTAGAGTCCAGTGAGTGTGTGGGTAGAGTCCAGTGAGTGTGTGGGTAGAGTCCAGTGAGTGTGTGGGTAGAGTCCAGTCAGTGTGTGGGTAGAGTCCAGTCAGTGTGTGGGTAGAGTCCAGTGAGTGTGTGGGTAGAGTCCAGTGAGTGTGTGGGTAGAGTCCAGTGAGTGTGTGGATAGAGTCCAGTGAGTGTGTGGGTAGAGTCCAGTCAGTGTGCGGGTAGAGTCCAGTCAGTGTGTGGGTAGAGTCCAGTCAGTGTGGGTAGAGTCCAGTGAGTGTGTGGGTAGAGTCCAGTGAGTGTGTGAGTAGAGTCCAGTGAGTGTGTCCAGGATAGAGTCCAGTGAGTGTGTGGGTAGAGTCCAGTGAGTGTGTGGGTAGAGTCCAGTGAGTGTGTGGGTAGAGTCCAGTCAGTGTGGGTAGAGTCCAGTGAGTGTGTGGGTAGAGTCCAGTGAGTGTGTGGGTAGAGTCCAGTGAGTGTGCGGGTAGAGTCCAGTCAGTGTGTGGTAGAGTCCAGTCAGTGTGTGGGTAGAGTCCAGTGAGTGTGTGGGTAGAGTCCAGTGAGTGTGTGGATAGAGTCCAGTGAGTGTGTGGGTAGAGTCCAGTGAGTGTGTGGGTAGAGTCCAGTGAGTGTGTGGGTAGAGTCCAGTGAGTGTGGGTAGAGTCCAGTGAGTGTGTGGGTAGAGTCCAGTGAGTGTGTGGGTAGAGTCCAGTGAGTGTCCAGTGGTGTGTGGGTCCAGTCAGTGTGTGGGTAGAGTCCAGTCAGTGTGTGGGTAGAGTCCAGTGAGTGTGTGGGTAGAGTCCAGTGAGTGTGTGGGTAGAGTCCAGTGAGTGTGTGGGTAGAGTCCAGTGAGTGTGTGGGTAGAGTCCAGTGAGTGTGTGGGTAGAGTCCAGTCAGTGTGTGGGTAGAGTCCAGTGAGTGTGTGGGTAGAGTCCAGTGAGTGTGTGGATAGAGTCCAGTGAGTGTGTGGGTAGAGTCCAGTGAGTGTGTGGGTAGAGTCCAGTCAGTGTGTGGGTAGAGTCCAGTCAGTGTGTGGGTAGAGCCCAGTCAGTGTGTGAGTAAAGTCCAGTGAGTGTGTGAGTAGAGTCCAGTGAGTGTGTGGGTAGAGTCCAGTGAGTGTGTGGATAGAGTCCAGTGAGTGTGTGGGTAGAGTCCAGTAAGTGTGCGGGTAGTGTCCAGTCAGTGTGTGGGTAGAGTCCAGTCAGTGTGGGTAGAGTCCAGTGAGTGTGTGGGTAGAGTCCAGTGAGTGTGTGAGTAGAGTCCAGTGAGTGTGTAGGTAAAGTCCAGTGAGTGTGTGGGTAGAGTCCAGTGAGTGTGTGGGTAGAGTCCAGTGAGTGTGTGGGTAGAGTCCAGTGAGTGTGTGGGTAGAGTCCAGTCAGTGTGGGTAGAGTCCAGTGAGTGTGTGGGTAGAGACCAGTGAGTGTGTGGGTAGAGACCAGTGAGTTTGTGGGTAGAGACCAGTGAGTGTGTGGATAGAGTCCAGTGAGTCTGTGGGTAGAGTCCAGTGAGTGTGTGGGTAGAGTCCAGTGAGTGTGTGGGTAGAGACCAGTGAGTGTGTGAGTAGAGTCCAGTGAGTGTGTGGGTAGAGTCCAGTGAGTGTGTGGGTAGAGTCCAGTCAGTGTGTGGGTAGAGTCCAGTCAGTGTGTGAGTAAAGTCCAGTGAGTGTGTGGGTAGAGTCCAGTGAGTGTGTGGGTAGAGTCCAGTGAGTGTGTGGGTAGAGTCCAGTGAGTGTGTGGATAGAGTCCAGTGAGTGTGTGGGTAGAGTCCAGTGAGTGTGTGGGTAGAATCCAGTCAGTGTGTGGGTAGAGTCCAGTGAGTGTTTGGGTAGAGTCCAGTGAGTGTGTGGATAGAGTCCAGTGAGTGTGTGGGTAGAGTCCAGTGAGTGTGTGGGTAGAGCCCAGTGAGTGTGTGGATAGAGTCCAGTGAGTGTGTGGATAGAGTCCAGTGAGTGTGTGGATAGAGTCCAGTCAGTGTGTGGGTAGAGTCTTCTTTGCAGCGCTCTCCTTTGCAGTACTCTTCACCGCAGTGCTCTCCTTTGCAGTACTCTTCGCCGCAGTGCTCTCCTTTGCAGTACTCTTCGCCGCAGTGCTCTCCTTTGCAGTGCTCTCCTTTGCAGTACTCTTCGCCGCAGTGCTCTCCTTTGCAGTGCTCTCCTTTGCAGTACTCTTCGCCGCAGTGCTCTCCTTTGCAGCGCTCTCCTTTGCAGTACTCTTCACCGCAGTGCTCTCCTTTGCAGTACTCTTCACCGCAGTGCTCTCCTTTGCAGTACTCTTCGCCGCAGTGCTCTCCTTTGCAGTACTCTTCGCCGCAGTGCTCTCCTTTGCAGTGCTCTCCTTTGCAGTACTCTTCGCCGCAGTGCTCTCCTTTGCAGTGCTCTCCTTTGCAGTGCTCTCCTTTGCAGTACTCTTCGCCGCAGTGCTCTCCTTTGCAGTGCTCTCCTTTGCAGTATTCTTCGCCGCAGTGCTCTCCTTTGCAGTACTCTTCGCCGCAGTGCTCTCCTTTGCAGTACTCTTCGCCGCAGTGCTCTCCTTTGCAGTGCTCTCCTTTGCAGTACTCTTCGCCGCAGTGCTCTCCTTTGCAGTACTCTTCGTCGCAGTGCTCTCCTTTGCAGTGCTCTCCTTTGCAGTACTCTTCGCCACAGTGCTCTCCTTTGCAGTACTCTTCGCCGCAGTGCTCTCCTTTGCAGTGCTCTCCTTTGCAGTACTCTTCGCCGCAGTGCTCACCTTTGCAGTGCCGTTTTGCGCTGGCAAGAGAGTTGTATATGAGCAGATTTATGAATATGTTAACAAACAAAATCTGATGCATGATTTTCAGTCAGAGTTTAGAAAAACTTACACCACTGAGTCACGTCTACTTTAATTGACTGACTTCATCAGGAAAGAGATTGATGAGGGAAGTCTCTGTAGAATGGTACTGCTTGACCTACAGAAGGCCTTTGATACAGCTAACCACTGTCTCCTAATCTCCAAACCGGAGGCACTGAGGTTAAGCAGAATCCCTCTAGGCTGGGTGAAGTTCTACTTGTCAGGTAGGGAGCCAGTGGTGGAGGAGATAATAAGCTATCTCTGTACAAACGGATCATTCTTTTTGGGTCCAGAACTACAGTGCCAGTCACTAGTTTTAGAACACCTACTCATTCAAGGGTTTTTCTTCATTTTCACATTTTTACATTGTAGAATTAATAGTGAAGACATCAAAACTATGAAATAACACATATGGAGTCATGTAGTAACCAAAAAAAGTGTTCAAGAAAATCCAAATGTATTTTATATTTGAGATGATTCAAATAGCCACCCTTTTCTGTGATGATAACTTTGCACACTCTTGGCATTATCTCAACCAGCTTCACCTGAAATGCTTTTCCAACAGTGTCAGACAGTGTCATAGACAGTGTCTCCTACAAACCAGCCCTACCCCATAACACCTCCTCCTCCATGCTTTACAGTGGGAAATACACAGATCATCCGTTCACCCACACCGCGTCTCTCAAAGACACGGCAACCAAAAATCTGGAATTTGGACTCCAGACTAAAGGACAAATTTCCAGTCTAATGTCCATTGCTCGTGTTTCTTGGCCCAAACAAGTCTCTTCTTCTTATTGGTGTCCTTTAGTATTGATTTCATTGCAGCAATTCGACCAAGAAGGCCTGATTCACACAGTCTCCTCTGAACAGTTGATGTTGAGAGGTTGAACGATTAATCAGCATGGCCGATTAATTAGGGACGATTTCAAGTTTTCATAACAATCGGTAATCAGCATTTTTGGACGCCGATTACATTGCATTCCACGAGGAAACTGTATGGCAGGCTGACCACCTGGTTACACGATTTACAGCAAGGAGTCAAGGTAAGTTGCTAGCTAGCATTAAACTTATCTTATAAAAAACAATTCATCTTCACATAAATCACTAGTCAACTACACATAGTTAATGATATAACCAGGTTAACTAGCTTGTCCTGTGTTGCATATGATCAATGCAATGCCTGTTAATTTATCATCGAATCACAGCCTACTTTGCTAAACGGGTGATGTTTTAACAAAAGCGCATTCACGAAAAAAAGCACAATCGTTGCACGAATGTACCTAACCATAAACATCAATGCCTTTCTTTAAATCAATACACAGAAGTATATATTTTTTCAACCTGCATATTTAGTTGAAATAAATTAATGTTAGCAGGCAATATTAACTAGGGAAATTGTGTCACTTCTCTTGCATTCATTGCACGCAGAGTCAGGGTGTATTTAACAGTTTGGGCCACCTGGCTCATTACGAACTAATTTGCCAGAATTTTACATAATTATGACATAACATTGAAGGTTGTGTAATGTATCAGCAATATTTAGACTTAGGGATGCCACCCGTTCAATAAAATACAGAACGGTTCCGTATTTCACTGAAAGAATTAAAAATTTGTTTTCGAAATGATAGTTTCCAGATTTGACCATATTAATGACCAAAGGCTCGTATTTCTGTGTTTAGTATATTATAATTAAGTCTATGATTTGATATTTGATAGAGCAGTCTGACTGAGCGGTGGTAGGCAGCAGCAGGCTCATAAGCATTCATTCAAACTTTACTGTGTTTTTCAGCAGCTCTTAGCAACGCTTGAAGCACAGCGCTGTTTATGACTTACTTCAAGCCTATCAACTCCCGAGATTAGGCTGGCAATACTAAAGTGCCTATTAGAACATCCAAAAGTCAAAGGTATATGAAATACAAATGGTATAGAGAGAAATAGTCGACACGTCATAATTCCTATAATAACTACAACCTAAAACTTCTTAACTGGGAATATTAAAGAACTGGGAATATTGAACTACCAGCTTTCATATGTTCTGAGCAAGGAACTTAAACGTTAGCTTTTTTACATGGCACATATTGCACTTTTACTTTCTTCTCCAACACTGTGTTTTTTCATTATTTAAACCATGTTTCATTATTTATTTGAGAGACACATTTTATTTATGTATTATATTAAGTTAAAATAAAAGTGTTCATTGTTCATTCAGTATTGTTATAATTGTCATTATTACAATTATATAAAAATCGACCGATTAATTGGTATCGGCTTTTTTTGGTTCTCCAATAATTGGTATCGGTGTTGAAAAATCATATTCAGTCGACCTCTAGTTGAGATGTCTCTGTTACTTTAACTCTGTGAAGCATTTAATTGGGCTGCAATTTCTGAGGCTGGTAACTCTAATGAACTTATCCTCTGCAGCAGAGGTAACTCTGGGTCTTCCATTCCCGTGGCTGTTTCATCATAGCGCTTGATGGTTTTTGCGACTGCACTTGAAGAAACTTTCAAAGTTCTTGAAATTTTCCATATTGACTGACCTTCATGTCTTAAAGTAATGATGGACTGTCATTTCTCTTTGCTTATTTGAGCTGGTCATGCTATAATATGGACTTGGACTTACTACCTTGTCACAACACAACTAATTGGCTCAAACACATTAAGAAGGAAATAAATTCCACAAATGAACCTTTAACAAGGCACACCTGTTCATTGAAATGCATTCCAGGTGAAGCTGGTTGAGCTGGTTGAGAGCTGGTTGAGAGAATGCCAAGAGTGTGCAAAGCTGTCATCCAGGCAAAGGGTGGCTATATGAAGAATTCCAAAAACATATATTTTGATTTTCTTTAACACTTTTTTGGTTACTACATGATTCTATATGTGTTATTTCATAGTTTTGATGTCTTCACTATTATTCTACAATGTAGAAAATAGTATATAAAAAAAAGAAAACCCTTGAATGAGTAGGTGTTCTAAAACCTTTTGACTGGTAGTGTAAAATGTGTAGGTCCTCTGAAATCAAGAGTGCAGTTAGGGGTTGAGATCCTGACTATTAAAACTTCTGTTAGCTACCTGAGGTTTAGGTGTCCCACATTAGACTGGGTTTGATTTACACGATTATTTACGGTTCTGCGCCCAGATATCTAACCAATTACTTTCCCCGTGTTAGGAATGGACACAATCACAGCACCAGATCAGGTGTTGCTAATGTGTGCTTATACAGATTCAGGAGTAATGCTGGGAAAGGTACTGTCTTGTAGTGGAATGAGATGCCTCTGCCCATAAAAATGACATCCTCTCCTGGCAGCTTTAACAATAAAGTAAAAAAACTGTTTGATGTCTTCTGGGCTCATTTGAATGTACCTTATGATGTCACTGCAATGATGAGATCGATGTTCTTCTTCTTTGTTTTTATGTTTTATTATCTCTGTCATACTGTGTTCAACCGTGTTGGATCTTGCCTAGTCGTCTTGTTTCAATAGGACCACAATGGAAATAAGTCCCAGACTGTATTGTGTGTTATCCTCCATGATTTAACAATGGAAATAAGTCCCAGACTTTATAATGTGTTATCCTCCATGATTTAACAATGGAAATAAGTCCCAGACTTTATAATGTGTTATCCTCCATGATTTAACAATGGAAATAAGTCCCAGACTTTATAATGTGTTATCCTCCATGATTTAACCATGGGAATAAGTCCCAGACTGTATTGTGTTTTATCCTCCATGATTTAACAATGGAAATAAGTCCCAGACTTTATAGTGTGTTATCCTCCATGATTTAACAATGGAAATAAGTCCCAGACTGTATTGTGTGTTATCCTCCATGATTTAACAATGGAAATAAGTCCCAGACTGTATTGTGTGTTATCCTCCATGATTTAACAATGGAAATAAGTCCCAGACTGTATTGTGTGTTATCCTCCATGATTTAACAATGGAAATAAGTCCCAGACTTTATTGTGTGTTATCCTCCATGATTTAACAATGGAAATAAGTCCCAGACTGTATTGTGTGTTATCCTCCATGATTTAACCATGGAAATAAGTCCCAGACTGTATTGTGTGTTATCCTCCATGATTTAACAATGGAAATAAGTCCCAGACTGTATTGTGTGTTATCCTCCATGATTTAACAATGGAAATAAGTCCCAGACTGTATTGTGTGTTATCCTCCATGATTTAACCATGGAAATAAGTCCCAGACTGTATTGTGTGTTATCCTCCATGATTTAACAATGGAAATAAGTCCCAGACTGTATTGTGTGTTATCCTCCATGATTTAACCATGGAAATAAGTCCCAGACTGTATTGTGTGTTATCCTCCATGATTTAACCATGGAAATAAGTCCCAGACTGTATTGTGTGTTATCCTCCATGATTTAACCATGGAAATAAGTCCCAGACTTTATAATGTGTTATCCTCCATGATTTAACCATGGGAATAAGTCCCAGACTGTATTGTGTTTTATCCTCCATGATTTAACAATGGAAATAAGTCCCAGACTTTATAGTGTGTTATCCTCCATGATTTAACAATGGAAATAAGTCCCAGACTGTATTGTGTGTTATCCTCCATGATTTAACAATGGAAATAAGTCCCAGACTGTATTGTGTGTTATCCTCCATGATTTAACAATGGAAATAAGTCCCAGACTGTATTGTGTGTTATCCTCCATGATTTAACAATGGAAATAAGTCCCAGACTTTATTGTGTGTTATCCTCCATGATTTAACAATGGAAATAAGTCCCAGACTGTATTGTGTGTTATCCTCCATGATTTAACCATGGAAATAAGTCCCAGACTGTATTGTGTGTTATCCTCCATGATTTAACAAAGGAAATAAGTCCCAGACTGTATTGTGTGTTATCCTCCATGATTTAACAATGGAAATAAGTCCCAGACTGTATTGTGTGTTATCCTCCATGATTTAACCATGGAAATAAGTCCCAGACTGTATTGTGTGTTATCCTCCATGATTTAACCATGGAAATAAGTCCCAGACTGTATTGTGTGTTATCCTCCATGATTTAACCATGGAAATAAGTCCCAGACTTTATTGTGTGTTATCCTCCATGATTTAACCATGGAAATAAGTCCCAGACTTTATAGTGTGTTATCCTCCATGATTTAACCATGGAAATAAGTCCCAGACTTTATTGTGTGTTATCCTCCATGATTTAACCATGGAAATAAGTCCCAGACTGTATTGTGTGTTATCCTCCATGATTTAACAATGGAAATAAGTCCCAGACTGTATTGTGTGTTATCCTCCATGATTTAACCATGGAAATAAGTCCCAGACTGTATTGTGTGTTATCCTCCATGATTTAACAATGGAAATAAGTCCCAGACTGTATTGTGTGTTATCCTCCATGATTTAACCATGGAAATAAGTCCCAGACTGTATTGTGTGTTATCCTCCATGATTTAACCATGGAAATAAGTCCCAGACTTTATTGTGTGTTATCCTCCATGATTTAACCATGGAAATAAGTCCCAGACTTTATAGTGTGTTATCCTCCATGATTTAACCATGGAAATAAGTCCCAGACTTTATTGTGTGTTATCCTCCATGATTTAACCATGGAAATAAGTCCCAGACTGTATTGTGTGTTATCCTCCATGATTTAACAATGGAAATAAGTCCCAGACTGTATTGTGTGTTATCCTCCATGATTTAACAATGGAAATAAGTCCCAGACTGTATTGTGTGTTATCCTCCATGATTTAACCATGGAAATAAGTCCCAGACTGTATTGTGTGTTATCCTCCATGATTTAACCATGGAAATAAGTCCCAGACTGTATTGTGTGTTATCCTCCATGATTTAACCATGGAAATAAGTCCCAGACTGTATTGTGTGTTATCCTCCATGATTTAACCATGGAAATAAGTCCCAGACTGTATTGTGTGTTATCCTCCATGATTTAACCTATGTGTATATGGCTTTTCAAGTTTTATGTGTGACTGTTTTTTTTTAAATGGTCAAATGAATCAACTAAACTAAACTAAGTCACTCCTTTGCAGTGGTCTTGTTATCATTTTAATTGAAACCTGTAACAAAAACAACAATATCTCCTGGCAGCCATACAGTGCCTATAGAGAATCTACACCCCTGTGTAAGAAAATGTGATTAAAATGGATTTAATTGTCTTTTTTTGTCGACTATCTACAAACAAAATAGTCTGTAATGTCAAAGTGAAAAACTAAAACATATATATATTTTTTAGATGAAGCGAAAATTGATTAGATAAGTATTCACCCTCCTGAGTCAATACATGTTAGAATCACCTCTGACATCGACTGCAGTGGTGAGTCTTCTTGGGTAAGTCTCATGAGCATTGCACACAATATTTGCCCATTATTATTTTCAAAATTCTTCAAGCTCTGCCAAGGGGTAGGGGATCATGGCTAGATAGAAATGTTCAAGTCTTGTCATTGATTTTCAAGCAGATTTAAGTTAAAACTTGGCCAATCAGGAACGTTCACTGTCTTCTTGGTAAGCAACTCCAGTGTAGATGTGACTTTGTGTTGTAAGTTATTGTCCTGCTGAAAGGTGAATTCATCTCCCAGTGTCTGGTGGAAAGCAGACTGAAGCAAGTTTGACTCTAGGATTTGTTCCTGTGTTCCTTCCATATTTTAGTTATTTAATTAGTTTAAAAAATAATAATATTATATTTTTATTTTGACTTTGACATTATGGAGTATTTTGTGTAGATCAATGACAGAACATTACAATTAAATCTATTTCAATCCCACTTTGTAACACAATAAAATGTAAAGAACATTTCAAGGGGCGGTGTAAGCCTTCTACAGGCACTGTATGTTCAACGATTAGCGACATTACACTTAACTGAACAAAAATATAAAGGCAACAATTTCAACCATTTTACTGAGTTACAGTTCATATCAGGAAATCAGTCAATTGAAATAAATGTATTAGGCCCTAATCTATGGATTTCACATGACTGGGCAGGGGCGTAGCCATGGGTGGGCCTGGGTGGGCATAGACCCACCAACTTGGGTCAATCAGAATTAGTTAAAGATAGAAATACTCCTCAGTTTCATCAGCTGTTTGGGTGTCTGGTCTCAGACGATCCCGCAGGTGAAGAAGCGGATGTGGAGGTCCTGGGCTGACGTGGTTACACGTGGTCTGAGGTTGTGAAGCCGGTTGAACGTACTGCCAAATTGTCTAAAATGGTGTCAGTGGAGGCTTATGGTAGAGAAATGAACATTAAATTATTTTAGAGTTGCCTTTTATTGTCCCCAGCAGAAGGTGCACCTGTGTAACGATCATGCTGTTTAATCAGCTTCTTGATATACCACACCTGTCAGGTGGATGGATTATCTTGGCAAAGGACAAATACTCACTAACAATGATGTAAACAAATTTGTCAACAACATTTGAAAGAAATAAGCTTTTTGTGCGTATGGAACATTTCTGGGATCTTTTATTTTGGCTCATAAAACATGGGACCAACACTGTACATGTTGTGTTTATATTGTTGTTCAGTGTAGTTCTAAATATCAGGTTTCTCCTCAAAGGGATGATGGTAATTATTTACAATATGTTCACTTGACCGGTATTCTCCTGTAGTCTGGTCCAAAATTATTGGCACAGGTTAAAGAAGGAGTTTTATGCCTTGAGACAATTGACACATGGATTGTGTATGTGTGTCATTCAGAGGGTGAATGAGCAAGACAAAATTTTGAAGTGCCTTTGAACAGGGTATGGTAGTGCCTTGCATTGCTTGCTGTTTGGGGTTTTAGGCTGGGTTTCTGTACAGCACTTTGAGATAACGCTGCTGGGTTTTTCACGCTCAACAGTTTTCCTGTGTGTATCAACATTGGTCCACCACCCAAAGAACATCCAGCCAACTTGACACAACTTTGGAAAGCATTGGAGTCAACATAGGACTGAATCCCTGTGGAACGCCTTCGACACCTTGTAGAGTTCAAGCCTCGACTAATTGAGGCTGTTCTCAATATATATATTTATTAAGAAAAATCAGTATTTTGAAATTGTCATCTCAGTCTCCGGACTTGAACCTTATTGAAAACATGTGGTTTGAACTGAAGAGGGGCACGTCCTTAAACGCAGATGAAGAACACTGATCTGGAAATATTATCTACGGAGGAACGGTCTAAGATCTCTCCCAATGTGTTCTCCAATCTCAATAAAACATTTTAGAAGTGCCGTTATTCTCGCAAGGTGAAGTATTGAAAGGTATTGAACAGGGCGCCAATAATTTAATAAACTGTACATACACACGTTAAAGAGGCTGCATGTTTCTGTCTATCCGCTCCCAGTATAATGTGGCAGTCATGTTCAGCTTTTCATCATAGGTGTCTATGACCTGTAATTCTGTATTACCTATTTTGAGAGTGTTTGCCTTTGTCTTCAACTCGTGAGCAAGTGTATTCTGGTTCATGTTCTTCAGGATATTAATTGTGACGCCCAGAGCTCCATTCTCTTTGTATTTGTTCACCATCAGCTCCACGGTATTCTCCCTGCTTGTGTCGCGATCCAACTCGCTTTTTTTAATGGGCTCATAGCCACGCCTCTGGTGCCTGATCAGGAGCCACTGAAATCTCTTCATCTCGTCACTCGTCACCTCATCCAGAATGTTGACCAACACCTGCTCCATTGTTGATGATCACTGCCATGGACAAAAGAATCAGAAACCTATATCATCAACTCGCTTTTCATCTGTAGTATAATAATGATCACTGCAGTACTAACAGCCTGAATAAGGGCTTGGTTGAAAGTGTGAAACTTTATCATGTACCATTGACACCATGTGAATTTGGGAGGTACAGTGGTCCAATGACTGTCAATGCATCTGTCTGTAATAGAAACTCAGGTCTAGAAAGCACAACAGAAGGTAGGCTACAATAAATCAGGTTTAATACAATACGAGTTGTAACAAGGGAACAATAAGCCACATGGGAACATTTAGCTGAAATGTGTGCCCTCTACTGGCGGGAAATCAACAACACACTGAGGTGCGGAAGGCTGCCCAAATTAGGCAGCAGGGGTACTCTGACGCGTTGCTCTATTGTCCTCTGGACACCGCATCTAAGCGATGTTTTTTGATGAAAGCAGTACAATGAGGAATACAAATTAAATCAACGCAATTAGTCCGACCGAGAAGTTGTGAAGACGGCCATGTTGGCGTGGTACTAGGGTAAGCCTATGCTTCAGGAACAGCCCGGTATTACAATATCAACTTTTTCCTCCAAGTTAGCAGGCTATGTTAATTACAGTTCATGAAATACGAGTTCGACTAGATATTTGTTTTTATACCGTTATTTAAAGCTAGAACCCCAGGAAGGTGTATCATTTTGTTATCTGCATCTTACGGGACCGTGGTTGTTGTGGATGGCTGTTGACAAACGTATATGGATGGCTGTTGACAAACGTATATGGGTGGTTGTTGACAAACGTATATGGGTGGTTGTTGACAAACGTATATGGGTGGTTGTTGACAAACGTATATGGGTGGTTGTTGACAAACGTATATGGGTGGCTGTTGACAAACGTATATGGATGGCTGTTGACAAACGTATATGGGTGGCTGTTGACAAACGTATATGGGTGGTTGTTGACAAACGTATATGGGTGGCTGTTGACAAACGTATATGGGTGGCTGTTGACAAACGTATATGGATGGTTGTTGACAAACGTATATGGGTGGCTGTTGACAAACGTATATGGGTGGTTGTTGACAAACGTATATGGGTGGTTGTTGACAAACGTATATGGGTGGCTGTTGACAAACGTATATGGGTGGCTGTTGACAAACGTATATGGGTGGCTGTTGACAAACGTATATGGATGGTTGTTGACAAACGTATATGTGTGTTTTTTTAACCCAATAATGGGTGAATTGAAGAAGTTTATTAAGCTGCCTATCTATCGTTGTTATTGCGACCAGTGAAAAATGTGCTCTTGCCAACAGCTGTGTAACAGGGTTGGTTATGTTTCCACTTGCCTCTAAAGAAATGTGTATTTAATGTTCAAGCATTCTTATTGGTTAGTTCAACTCTGATGACAATAAGGTGTGTTGTGATTGGCCCCGCTTGCAGATAGGGGGAGATCGCGAACGTCAGGTCTCCCCAGTATGAAAATGTGATGCAAGGGGTAGGAAAACACTGTTTTCTATTTTACAATGTGTACAAGTTTGCTGTACGTTGCTGATTTATACATGTGTGGGTATATGGTACCTGTTAGGGATTGAGGGGCTTTCTGGGATATGCTTTGGCATATGATTGCTGTAAATAAGTGTGTTACTATACACCGATGTAATGGTCACATAAGCCACTGCTAACACAGTTGTCTTCATGCTACAGATTTTGCCATCGACAACCATCAATAACATTAAGCCCTGAACAACTAACATGCTGTTTCCTATTTAACAACAGGTATTTACACATGTTATATTTTGTATTGTATTTTCGTATTTTGTTCTCCCAGTATGAAAATGTGATGAAAGGGATTTTGCCATCAATACCGTCCAGCCCTGCACAACTAACGTGCTGTTTGCCATTTAACAACAGTAATAAATGTTCAACTGGGACCACTGGCCGAAGTGATTTATTTAGAGAAAACACAACGCATGGAGAGTACATATACATCTGTTACAGCTGCAGAGTGTGGATCCTTTGGAATAAACGTTCGAGGGACTTCTACTCTTCTAAACTCAAATCAAATCTCATTTTATTGGTCACATACACATGGTTAGCAGATGTAAATGCGAGGGTAGCGAAATGCTTGTGCTTCTAGTTCCGACAATGCAGTAATAACCAACGAGTAATCTAACTAACAATTCCAAAACTACTACCTTATACACAAGTGTAAAGGGATAAAGAATATGTACATAAAGATATATGAATGAGTGATGGTACAGAACGGCATAGGCAAGATGCAGTAGATGGTATCGAGTACAGTATATACATATGAGATGAGTATGTAAACAAAGTGGCATAGTTAAAGTGGCTAGTGATACATGTATTACATAAAGATGCAGTAGATGATATAGAGTACAGTATATACGTAGACATATGAGATGAATAATGTAGGGTATGTAAAACATTATATTAAGTAGCATTGTTTAAAGTGGCTAGTGATATATTTTACATCAATTCCCATTCCTCCCTGGTATTGTGAACAAGTATGGACCGCAATCTTTTACATATGTATATATAATATTTAATGTAATTCGTGCTGATATATATATATATATATATATACTTTTTATCCATAGTCCTAACTGACACATGTTGAAACCTGCACACTTTTGATAGACTTAAAAGGGGATTCTGTAGTTTCTGCATTCAATTGCGTATTATATGTATATAAACCCATTGATTCTTGAAGAATATAAATGATAAATGTTTCGTGAGCTTAGTTCACCTGTCGTAGTACATCAGAACCCAATATTTAAGCTTGTTTTACTCCAATGTTTGTAAACATTGTACATGCAAACAACCATTGTATAGCCTCAAAACATGGTTAAAACTACAATTTTGATATCGTGGATGGTCAGTCCTTGCATCCATAGTTCTGTCTATGAATTTTAGTGTTTACATTTCTCCAGGCCCATCCCTCATTTTCTTACCAAAACAGAGGTGTGGTGGCCACTTTGGTTATTGTTTCGATGAAGGTGTCTCGCTTTCAACAGATTAGAAATTGGAGAGAGGCCAAGTAGCCTGGTGTGCATCAGCAAAAAGTGCAATGGGGCAGATATACAGAGGCAGATATATACAGAGGCAGATATACAGACAGAGGCAGATATACAGACAGAGGCAGATATACAGACAGAGGCAGATATATACACAGAGGCAGATATATACACAGAGGCAGATATATACACAGAGGCAGATATACAGACAGAGGCAGATATACAGACAGAGGCAGATATATACAGAGGCAGATATACAGACAGAGGCAGATATACAGACAGAGGCAGATATACAGACAGAGGCAGATATATACACAGAGGCAGATATATACACAGAGGCAGATATATACACAGAGGCAGATATATACACAGAGGCAGAGATATACACAGAGGCAGATATATACACAGAGGCAGATATATACACAGAGGCAGATATATACACAGAGGCAGAGATATACACAGAGGCAGAGATATACACAGAGGCAGAGATATACACAGAGGCAGAGATATACACAGAGGCAGAGATATACACAGAGGCAGATATATACACAGAGGCAGATATATACACAGAGGCAGATATATACACAGAGGCAGAGATATACACAGAGGCAGAGATATACAGAGAGGCAGAGATATACACAGAGGCAGAGATATACACAGAGGCAGAGATATACACAGAGGCAGAGATATACACAGAGGCAGAGATATACACAGAGGCAGAGATATACAGAGGCAGAGATATACACAGAGGCAGAGATATACACAGAGGCAGAGATATACACAGAGGCAGAGATATACACAGAGGCAGATATATACACAGAGGCAGATATATACACAGAGGCAGAGATATACACAGAGGCAGAGATATACACAGAGGCAGAGATATACACAGAGGCAGAGATATACAGAGGCAGAGATATACACAGAGGCAGAGATACACAGAGGCAGAGATACACAGAGGCAGAGATATACAGAGGCAGAGATATACAGAGGCAGAGATATACAGAGGCAGAGATATACAGAGGCAGAGATATACAGAGGCAGAGATATACAGAGGCAGAGATATACAGAGGCAGATATATACAGAGGCAGATATATACAGAGGCAGATATACAGAGGCAGATATACAGAGGCAGATATATACAGAGGCAGATATATACAGAGGCAGATATATACAGAGGCAGAGATATACAGAGGCAGAGATATACAGAGGCAGAGATATACAGAGGCAGAGATATACAGAGGCAGATATATACAGAGGCAGATATATACAGAGGCAGATATATACAGAGGCAGATATATACAGAGGCAGATATATACAGAGGCAGATATATATACAGAGGCAGATATATACAGAGGCAGATATATACAGAGGCAGATATATACATATATACAGAGGCAGATATATACAGAGGCAGATATATACAGAGGCAGATATATACAGAGGCAGATATATACAGAGGCAGATATATATACAGAGGCAGATATATATACAGAGGCAGATATATATACAGAGGCAGATATATATACAGAGGCAGATATATATACAGAGGCAGATATATATACAGAGACAGATATATATACAGAGGCAGATATATATACAGAGGCAGATGTACAGAGGCAGATATATGTACAGAGGCAGATGTACAGAGGCAGATGTACAGAGGCAGATGTACAGAGGCAGATGTACAGAGCTGTGAACAAGTATTGCCCCCTTTCTCATTATCTCTACGTTTGCATATTTTTGATACGGCACGTTATCAGATCTTCAACCAAAACCTAATATTAGATAAAGGGAACATGAGTGAACAAATAAAACAATGACATCCTTACATGTTTCATAAAGAAAGTTATTCAACACCCACTTCCCCTTGGTTTAAACACATTAAGGCACGAACATCACACATAAAACAAAAGATTCAACAGTACATCATACAAAATGTATAATTCCACCATACAACAATATAATAATGTATGTGTGTAGAGTGCGTGTGTTAGCATGTGTGTGTGTGCATATGTGTGTGTCTGTACCTGTGTGTGTGTGTCTCTTTACAGTCCCCGCTGTTCCATAAAGTATTTTTTTATCTGTTTTTTAAAAATCAAATTTTACTGCTGCATCAGTTACCTGATGTGGAATAGAGTTCCATGTAGTCATGGCTCTATGTAGTACTGTGGAATAGAGTTCCATGGAGTCATGGCTCTATGTAGTACTGTGGAATAGAGTTCCATGTAGTCAAGGCTCTATGTAGTACTGTGGAATAGAGTTCCATGTAGTCATGGCTCTATGTAGTACTGTGGAATAGAGTTCCATGTAGTCATGGCTCTATGTAGTACTGTGGAATAGAGTTCCATGTAGTCATGGCTCTATGTAGTACTGTGGAATAGAGTTCCATGTAGTCATGGCTCTATGTAGTACTGTGGAATAGAGTTCCATGTAGTCATGGCTCTATGTAGTGCTGTGCGTCTCCCGTAGACTGTTCTGGATTTAGCTATGATGGCAAACATGGAAAAATAATGACTTGACATCCTCTCCTAATTGGACTAGAACTCTGTGGTGGTTATTTCTTTATTATCAAATGAGGAGAGAAACTTATCACACAAGTCAGAGTTATACTTAAAACTAAAATCTTTATTCACGTATTAATAAGGAAAGCAGGTAAATACCACACACACACAAGTGAATGATGTGAGTGCTCTGCAATAACGAGGCTGGTCAACTCAACACTCTTGACTGTTGGGTTGAGAGCCCCGACACAAAGAATACCAAGATATTTTCTATGGCATAGATGAACCCCATTAGTCTACATGACAAATAACAGATGTGTGGAATTGGTCACAAGGTGAGACTTGAAATATGAGAAAAGAGTATACCCCAGCCAGATATTGACAAATTGACAATTCACAGAAGACAGTATCTGCTGTGAAGACTGTAACCACTAGCTAGCCTGTGGTAAGTGCGTTGGGCCAGTAACTGAAAGGTTGTTGGCTCAAATCCCGAGCTGCAAGGCAGTTAACTCGCTGTTCCCAGGTAGGCCATCATTGTAAATAAGAATTAGTTCTTAACTGACTTGCCTAGTTAAATATTTAGTTTATTTTTAAAACAGGGGTTGGCCTCCAAAACAAGGTTCCTCTCAACTTGAGCCATCTCTCCCCTGGTTCATTCCAGTCAGATCGAAGCAACTTCCCTCACATGAAATGAATGTAGCTTGTTAGGTTTATCACCTAAGATATCGTCAATTTGCTTTCAGCGTTAACACACACACACACGAGAGTTCTAAGAACCCTATTCTATTTACATAGAACAACCATTTGATGCAATAACCATCAAATGGTAGGCCACACAAGTTCACAGAACAGGTCCTCTGAGTGCTGAAGAGCGAAGCACGTAAAAAATCATATGTCCTCGGTTGCAAATCTTTGTCTAAAAATTATGCCGAAAAATAGAATCCTGACTAGAACCCAAAAAATGTATCATATTACTCCAGTGCTAGCCTCCTTACACTGACTTCCTGTTAAGGCTAGGACTGATTTCAAGGTTTTACTGCTAACCTACAACAGGGCTTACTCCTACCTATCTCTCTGATTAGGTCCTGCTGTACATACCTACACGTACGCTACGGTCACATGACGCAGGCCTCCTTACTGTCCCTAGAATTTCTAAGCAAACAGCTGGAGGCAGGGCTTTCTCCTATAGAGCTCCATTTTTATGGAATGGTCTGCCCAACAATGTGAGAGAAGCAGACTCGGCCTCAACCTTTTATTCTTCATTGAAGACACATCTCTTCAGTAGGTCCTATGATTGAGTGTAGTCTGGCCCAGGAGTGTGAAGGTGAACGGAAAGGCTCTGGAGCAACAAACTGCATTGCTGTCTCTGCCCGGCCGGCTCCCCTCTCACCACTGGGAGTCTCTGCCTCTGACGGGGTGCTGAGCCACTGGCTTACTAGTGATCATCAATGCCATCCCTAGGAGGGGTGCGTCACTTGAGTGGGTTGAGTCACAGACGTGATCTTCCTGTTCGGCTTTGCTCCCCCTTGGGCTTGTGCGGTGGTGGAGATATTGGTGGGCTATATACTCAGCCTTGTCTCAGTGTAGTAAGTTGGTGGTCTGTTGATATCTCTCTAGTGGTGTGGGTGCAGTGCTTTAGCAAAGTGAGTGGGGTTATATCCTGCCTGGTTGGCCCTGTCCGGGGGTATCGTCAGATGGGGCCACAGTGTCCCCCGAACCACCCCTGTCTCAGTCTCCAGTTTCCAGTATCTATTCTGCAATAGTTTATGTGCCGGGGGCTAGGGTCAGTCTGTTATATCTGGTGTAATTCTCCTGTCTTATCTGGTGTCCTGTGTCCTGAATGTAAATATGCTCCCTCTAATTCTCTCTCTCTCTCCCTCTCTCCCTCCACTCTCGGAGGACCTGAGCCCTAGGATCATGCCTCAGGACTACCTGGCCTGATAACTCCTGGCTGTCCCCAGTCCACCTGGTTGTGCTGCTGCTCCAGTTTCAACTGTTCTGCCTGCGGCTATGGAACTGTGAGAGCAAAATGACAAGATTATATTATAATAATTTTCATGCATCGAATAGCTTTGATGAGTACTTCCTTATCTGTGTCTGTGTGAACTGACAGGAGCCTAAAAACCTACAGCTGGCCGAGATGTGGTGGGTGTAACCGAGATAGCCTGGAGAAGTAGATCGTAATCCTTCATTGTCTCAAAATCATCCTGGCATCTGGGAAACTAAGCCGAGGTGGTGTTAAAACCACACCAGAGGTAGATAACCAGGAGATGAACCCAAAGTTGCATGGGAGGGGTGGAACCAGCCACGAATAAGCATTTTTAGTGTCAGTTATATAAGAAATCGGCAACACAAATTAGAGTGTGCAGCTTCTGTACAGACAATTACTTAGAAGATAAACAGTGATGTGTATGAACATGTTCTGAGGTCTAACTACACCAAATATACAAAAGTATGTGGACACCCCTTCAAATGAGTGGATTCAGCTCATTTCAGCCACACCCATTGCTGACGTGTATAAAATTCACCACACAGCCATGCAATCTCCATAGAACAACATTGGCAGCAGCTTCATAATTGCAATAATTAAATCGATATTAAATAAAGATGATTGTTTGAAGAAATTACAATGTCTCTCTCACTTGATTAGAATATTCCGCCACAGAACCCTGACCTGTTCACCGGACGTGCTACCTTGTCCCGGACATGCTATTTTTGACTCTCTCTCTCAACGGTCTTGACCTCTGAATGATCGGCTATGAAAAGCCAACTGACATCTACTCCTGAGGTACTGACCTGTTGCACCCTCTACAACCACTGTGATTATTATTTGACCCTGCTGGTCATCTATGAACGTTTGAACATCTTGAAAAAAAATCTGGTCTTAAATGTTCATGTACTCTTATAATCTCCATCCGGCACAGCCAGAAGAGGACTGGCCACCCCTCAGAGCCTGGTTCATCTTTAGGATTCTTCCTAGCTTCCTGCCTTTCTAGAGTTTTTTCTAGCCACCGTGCTTCTACATCTGCATTGCTTGCTGTTTGGAGTTTTAGGCTGAGTTTCTGTTTAGCACTTTTGTGAAATCTGCTGATGTAAAAAGAGATGTATAAATACATTTCATTGATTGGTTGATTAAGATATTGTTGAGGAATTGCACTTACAAACTATCTTATGAACTTCTTATGTTTTTTCTTAAGAAGTGTTTTGTGAATCTGGGCCAAGGTCTTGTCTTGGTGTCAGATACATTTCTACTCGGCCTCGACTAGGTCTCGGACCAGCGGAGTAAACAACACAACTCTATATTATCAGCTTCCATTAAACAGGCAGTTAACCCACCGATCCCACTGTTCCTAGGCCGTCATTGAAAATAAGAATTTGTTCTTTAACCGACTTGCCTGGTTAAATAAAGGTTCATTGAAATAAATAAATAAAAAAGTCAGCGCATAAAACTGCTTCGACAAGCCAAATATATACACTCATTTGTTGAAACATAAATATCTTGTGGTCCTTCTGTAGCACAGTTGGTAGAGCATGGCGCTTGTAACGCCAGGGTAGTGGGTTCGATTCCCGGGACCACCCATACGTAGAATGTATGCACACATGACTGTAAGTCGCTTTGGATAAAAGCGTCTGCTAAATGGCATATATTATTATTATTATTATTATTATTATCTTAAAACACCCTTATTTATTATGGACATGTTTGCACAATGGCAAACCTATAGGCCTCCAGTATGTGACAGGTTGGTGATTCTGTAAAGGACAGCAACCGTAATACCAGCCGGCGCACTCGTGTAGGAGAAAGTAAATATTAGTTGAATACTATACTGTTTAATTAGACTTATTATGCTGTTTAACTTACAGAATTGTTATATGTTAGTATTTTGCTGATACAGGCTTGTGTTGAGGGGGTATGACTGCAGTAAGTGACTTCCTATTTTCACAATCTACAGGAACTTAGACGTGTGGAAATATGTAGGAAGGAACTGACAACGGTGGCAACGTCAGCTATATTAATCTGCACAGACAAGCTACATGTAGGAGACGCACGTTTTTGTAAAATAACACAAAGGGACACTTTATTTTCAGTGGGCTTTGCGTATACTCACTTCTTAATCCCTACTGATGCGTATCAAAGTAGTGTAGTGGAGGTATAGGACTTATCCCGAGTGGGGCAGCGGTCTAAGGCTCTGCATCTCAGTGCTAGAGGCGTCACTACAGACACCCTGTGAAACATGTGATTTTGAGTGAAAATCAGAAGAATAGAGAATAGAGAAACAGGATGTTTCCCACAGGGAGGCTTTCCTTCGCTGGGTGGGCCGTTTGGGAACTTTTTAACAAAATCTCCAGGCACCACTACACCACTGCATCGGGCCGATGGAGAGACAGCAGTCACACACAGCATGATGTTAAATCACCACTACACCACTGCATCGGGCCGATGGAGAGACAGCAGTCACACACAGCATGATGTTAAATCACCACTACACCGGGCCGATGGAGAGACAGCAGTCACACACAGCATGATGTTAAATCACCACTACACCACTGCATCGGGCCAATGAAGAGACAGCAATCACACACAGCATGATGTTAAATCACCACTACACCACTGCATAGGGCCGATGGAGAGACAGCAGTCACACTGCATGATGTTAAATCACCACTACATCGGGCCGATGGAGAGACAGCAGTCACACACAGCATGATGTTAAATCACCACTACACCACAGCATAGGGCCGATGGAGAGACAGCAGTCACACACAGCATGATGTTAAATCACCACTACACCACTGCATCGGGCCGATGGAGAGACAGCAGTCACACACAGCATGATGTTAAATCACCACTACACCACTGCATCGGGCCGATGGAGAGACAGCAATCACACACAGCATGATGTTAAATCACCACTACACCACTGCATCGGGCCGATGGAGAGACAGCAGTCACACTGCATGATGTTAAATCACCACCACTGCATCGGGCCGATGGAGAGACAGCAATCACACACAGCATGATGTTAAATCACCACTACACCACTGCATCGGGCCGATGGAGAGACAGCAGTCACACACAGCATGATGTTAAATCACCACTACATCGGGCCGATGGAGAGACAGCAATCACACACAGCACGATGTTAAAGGATAAGCAGTCCATAAACACGGACATAATAAGCCAGTAGGTCCCAATCATAAAAATACATAATGCATTTCACAATCAAAATGTACAAGTATTACTCCCCATTTCACGTTTAGCAAACAAAGTAATCAATTACCTAAAGTTTAAAGTGGAACTGACAGCGTGTTAACTACTTTGCGGATATGTACCAAACAGACTATCATTATATCAGTCAAAAATATACAATTCCCAGTTTATTCTACAAAACCAACTTCAGAAGAGGTTTTAGAAATAGGTTCTATATTTGACTCAACGTTCCATGACGTACACGAAGGCATTGTTGGATGCAGTTCAATGTGTGATTAATATAATTCACCAATACATTTCTTGGCAGTCCCAAAAATATTGCTACCAGGTTGTAAATCCCAGCTGGCCTGGTACATTGTTTACTGTCTCCATTCAGGATGCACTCTTTCAGTTTCAATAACTCAATATTTTGGACAAAAACTGAGAAATGTAAATAAGGCTGGGAATATCAATACAATCATACTAGGAAGGGAAATGATCACAAGTCAGTCATAACGTGGCTAATTGGCTAGCGTATCTATTTAGGTAGCAAGCTAAAAACACTGAGCCTGACGTTCGCTAGATAGCTAACGAACTGCTAGATAGCTAACTAACTGCTAGATAGCTAACTAACTGCTAGATTGCTAGATAGCTAACTAACTGCTAGATAGCTAACTAACTGCTAGATTGCTAGATAGCTAACTAACTGCTAGATTGCTAGATAGCTAACTAACTGCTAGATAGCTAACTAACTGCTAGATTGCTAGATAGCTAACTAACTGCTAGATAGCTAACTAACTGCTAGATTGCTAGATAGCTAACTAACTGCTAGATAGCTAACTAACTGCTAGATAGCTAACGAACTGCTAGATAGCTAACTAACTGCTAGATAGCTAACTAACTGCTAGATTGCTAGATAGCTAACTAACTGCTAGGAGGATGTCATGCCATTGGATGAGTGGGTGAGTTACTGACTTTTTCCCCTCATATCGTTTTTCGGGGGCTATACACAGATACAGAGGCAGGTGTCATTTGGTTAGCTAACAACAACTTGTACGACTGTTATCCAAGTAGCATATCTCTTAGCAAATTATTTCTGGCTATCTACTCCGATTTCAGAGTACTCTTGTCTGAGTGTGCCAGAGTGCAGAATAACTGATGCATTTACGAAGGCGCCACACCTCACTGAAAAAGGCCGGTGTCAGCAAAACGTAGGCAAAAAAATGTAATAGTAAGTCAAGAATGCTCTAGATAACTGTAACTGGGTGAGTGACTGGTTGCCGGGAAGTCAGGCGCAGGAGAGCAGAGACGGGTGATAACAGGAGAACTTTAATATACACCCTGGCCCAAAGGCACAGGCGAGGCAGCACAAAGTGGTGTTTCCATAGTTGCAGAAATTAATGTCGCTTTTAGCGAATGGAATGCGTTCTAATGATCTAAAGTCTCCCTGTTTTAACTGCGTGTAAACATACACTCCAGTTCAAATTGAATGATGTCATCCCCGTGTTGTAAATGGCTTGTTTCTTTGTATAAAGGCCTACTGTAGCTCTGATTGGCTATAGCGCACCGGTCTGTGTGGTAAATGGCTTGTTTCTTTGTATAAATCTCTACTGTAGCTCTGATTGGCTATAGCGCACCGGTCTGTGTGGACTCCGGTCCTGGACGAGACAGATGGTTTTATTAGGTTTTATTTACTGCAGTGTTTATTGATTGTCCAAACACCACAGCAACAATCCCACTCTATATTGCTATAGAATTCTCCCAAATGCCTTAGTATACGTTATTCCCACACATTCTAAGAATTTCTGAAAACGTGAAAATGACAATATCTAAGTGGTCGCTTTTAATAAGATTCAATGTTGCTAAAATGCTGTCAGTTCCACTTTAAATGCAACAATGTTTCATACACAACTTATTTTCAAAGAGATAGCTAACAACAGGATGTGACGCTGCAATAACAAACATAGTTCCATTCACTAGATTAAGATCATTTGAAACTTAACTTGTTGTTGAAAGTTATTCTTGGAAAGGGAGAAGCTAATAAATTAGCAACAACATCCTCTTTGATAAGACCTGCTGCAACTGCTGCAAACTAGCCTGCAACAAAAGCTAGCTAGCTAGACCGTGGGAAAACTACTGCTCGCTATTGCGCAGTGACCCGTTGGCCTTCAAGAAGGCAGAAGTTTCCATACGTTTCTGTAAAAACGGTCCCACCCATTAAGTCAAAATGTGATTGGTTGATTCCACTGTCACTCCAAAATTTTGCCATAATACAGTTGAATGGCAGATGCATTTTGTCTAGCTTCTGATGGCCTTGCAAATGGCTGACTTAGCTAGCTATATCTATCTCCCCAGAGACCAGCAAAGAAAAATCCTGATTGCATCTTTTTTTCTCTTCAGTGTTTACCCTTTTACTTCCCAACCAAAACTGAAAAGATGAAATCAGAACAAAATTGAAAATAATAATATAAATATATAATAATAATAATTTGTATAAATCCTTAGCCCTTCTCTGAAGGCGTAGAAGGCCCATTGTTCCCCACTGTGTTTGGGTTAGTAATAATTTGTAGTGGCTCTATTTTCCCCCAGAATGCATTTTCTTCACTATTTTGAATGTCTAAAGAATCCATATGTTGTTGTGAAATACGAACACAGAAATACTGGACGTTTTCAACTCTTATGGTGGTGATTTTACAAAATTACAATCATGGTCTTGAATTGGACACATTTTTCTAGTCTTGGTTTTGACTCGGTCTCAGAGCCCTTGTCCCCTCCTGGTCTCGGTCTTGACTCAGACTCGATTATCTCCGGTCTTGGTCTTGAATTGGTCTCACTTTAGGTGGTCTCCAACACCCTACTGTTAGTTAGCAAGGGGTTGAAGTAGATGCATCAGTCTTATTTTTATATATTCAATGCCTCACTTGATTTCATCAACTATATTGACAAGACAAGTTGGCCCAGAGGAAGCCAGCTGTTCTCAACCCCTACATTGCCCCATTCTTCCAAGAGCTCACGGAGTTTGAATGAATAACTCTAGCGAGGTAAGTATACACACACACATAAACACACAACACCAGCTTGATATGTCCCTTGTCCCCTGTCTTTTTACTCCTAGAGTAACAGCCCTGGTTTCTGTCTCTCTATTCTTTCGTTTGCATGTCCTAATTTAGATTTTAGTGTTGTAATGGTCCTTCTGTGGCTCAGTTGGTAGAGCATGGCGCTTGTAACGCCAGGGTAGTGGGTTCGATTCCCGGGACCACCCATACGTAGAATGTATGCACACATGACTGTAAGTCGCTTTGGATAAAAGCGTCAGCTAAATGGCATATATTATTATTATTATATTATTGTAATGATGCTCTTATTTGGTTACATACAGTGCCAGTCAAAAGTTTGGACACACCTACTCTTTCAAGGGTTTTTCTTTATCTTTACTATTTTCTACATTGTAGAATAATAGTGAAGACATCAAAACTATGAAATAACACATATGGAATCATGTAGTAACCAATAAAGTGGTAAACAAATCATAATATTCTAAATAAATCACCAACAGTGTCACCAGCAAAGCACCACTACACGATCACACCTCCTCCTCCATGCTTCACGATGGGAACCACACATATCTGTTCACCTATTCTGTGTCTCACAAAGAAACAGTGGTTGGAACCACAAATCTCAACAACCTAAAAGGACAGATTGCCACCGGTCTAATGTCCATTTCTCATGTTTCTTGGCCCAAGCAAGTCTCTTCTTCTTATTGGTGTCCTTTAGTAGTGGTTTATTTACAGCAATTCGACCATGAAGGCCTGATTCACACAATATCCTCTGAACAGTTGATGTTGAGATCTGTCTGTTACTTGAACTCTGAAGCATTTATTTGGGAAGCAATCTGAGGTGCAGTTAACTCTAATGAACTTATCCTCTGCACCAGAGTACATTAAATGGGGCGGCAGGGTAGCCTAGTGGTTAGAGCGTTGGACTAGTAACCGGAAGGCTGCAAGTTCAAACCCCCGAGCTGACAAGGTCTGTCGTTCTGCCCCTGAACAGGCAGTTAACCCACTGTTCCTAGGCTGTCATTGAACGTAAGAATTTGTTCTTAACTGACTCTGTAAAAAAATGTTTATATATATATATATGCACTGTTGCTATGGTTACACCTCTTGGGACTTTTCCAGAACATGGGTGTTCCTTTCAGAGGATGACATGTCTGTAAAATGTATGGTCCTACATGCATACCTGTCTTAGTGGAGAACAAGTTTGTATTTTTGAACTATTGGTGTGGCTCTACAGTTTCCCTAATATGAAACCTAACTAAAAGGCAAAACGGTGGCTAAATGCCAGAGTCATTAAGAGGAGTTACTCTGTGTGACTTAAGGAGGAAGAATGTATAAGAAGTATGTGTCAAGACTGGAAAGTTAGTTGTTTTCACGACCAGCTCGGCTTTTATTATGTCGTAATAAAAGTCTATTTGAACTCACAGGCTCCGGTATTTGCGAAATATTATTGACTGAACATTTTCACGACAGTTTGACGGTGAACCCAGTCTGAGGTCCTGAGCGCTCTGGGGCAGGTTTTCATCAAGGATCTTTCTGTACTTTGCTCTGTTCATCTGTCCTTCGATCCTGACTAGTCCCCCAGTCCCTGCGGCTGAAAAACATCCCCACAGCATGATGCTGCCACCTGGATTCCTCCAGATTTGATGCTTGGCATTCAGGCCAAATAGTTCAATCAGAACAGAGAATCTTGTTTCTCATGTTCTGAGAGACGTTTAGGTGCCTTTTGCCAAACTCCAAGCAGGCTGTCATGTGCCTTTTACTGAGGACTGGCTTCCGTCTGGAAACTCTACCATAAAGGCCTGATTGGTGGAGTGTTGCCGAGATGGTTGTACCTCTTTAAGGTTCTGCCATCTTCACAGAGGAACTCTGGAACTCTGTCAGAGTGACTATTGGGTTCTTGGTCATCTCCCTGACCAAGGCCCTTCTCTCCCGATTGCTCAGTTTGGCCGGGCCGCCAGCTCTAAGAATAGACTTGGTGGTTCAAAGCTTCTTCCATTAAAGAATGATGAAGGCCATTGTGTTCTTTGGGGCCTTCAATGCTGCAGAAATGTTTTTGTACCCTTCCCCAGATCTGTGCCTCGACACAATCCTGTGTGGGACCTTTATGGACAATTCCTTCGACCTCATGTCTTGGTTTTTCCTCTGACATGCAGTGACAACTGTGGGACCTTATATAGACAGGTGTGTGTCTTTCCAAATCATGTCCAATCAATTGAATTTACCACAGGTGGACTCCAATCAAGTTGAAGAAACATCTCAAGGATGATGAATGGAAACAGGATGCACCTGAGCTTTAATTTCGAGTCTCATAGCAAATGGTCTGAATAATTATGTAAATAAGGGATTTCTGTTTTTCTATTATTTTTAATACATTTGAAAACATTTCTAAAAACCATTTTTCGCTTTATTATTGGGTTATTGTGTGTACATTGAATAAGGCTGTAATGTAACAACATGTGGAAAGGTTGACCTCAGGTCTCCCTACTGGAAGACCGAGGTAGGGGGAGCAGGGGAATTTCTAACTCTGTACAGTACTAATGCAATTAGTAATGCAATTAGTTGTGAAATTTAGTTTGTGTGTTTCTCGTTTAAAGAGCCTGATTATTACAGGATTGCAATCTTCTTTATAAGTGTGTTATTCTATTTGTGCCTTTGTGTGATATAGGACTTGTGCAATTTAGTTTTATTTCTATGTTTTTTTTGTTAGCAATATGGTAAAGTTTAATATTTATATTCTCTCTTTTATCTGTATTTATATACAACAGTTTGTTTCTATTTGTCTTTGTTACTACTTTTTTATATTTGAGTGTTATTTTTGTATATTTCTATCGTTTTAAATGTTAGGATTATTTAATTTTGTTGTTCCAAATGTCTGATTTAAAATGTTAGTGCAGAATGGTGATTTTCTTTTTTTTTTTTTTTTTTTTTCCGAAGACGACGACCATACAAGCTAGAACGGCAACTGGGACTTGGAAATATATAAATATAGAATAGGCTAATTGTTTTACCTGCGCGTAACCCTAAAACTAAGGACTAATTAGGCTACTATGTTGTTTATCATTGTGTTGTCATGGAGGACTGATTGGGCTCATTGCTTCGAGTTGAAAAATAAATGCTGCGCTCATGGAATTGCATGATTTGAGCACAACAGAAAAGTGTTATTTGCACGTGAAAAATGAATTCAATATGCTGCGTTTGCTGTAAGCCTATTGTTTCCGTTTTTGTTGGTGACAGTTTGGTATCTCGACAATTTGCAGCTTTTTAAGTCTATCAAAAGAGCTCAAGTTTGAGCATGTGTCCATTACGCCTAATGATTTTTAATTTTTTTAATCAGCACGAATTAGATTGAGTAATAAAAGCCCCACTCGTGGTCTTCTTAAATGCGACTTTTTTTTGACAGTATGGCGCACAATACCACAGCGGAGTTTATAAGGGAGGAACTCAAACTTTTATTCCATAGGAGGGGGTCCGCATAACGAACCTGCAGCAAGAGCGCATGTTTCACTCGATCCACTGGGGCGTATTCATTACGCCGATTCTGTTGCAAAACGTTTTTTTTTTTAAACCGAAGCAAACGAAACGGGGAGGGACCTTCCTGAATTTGTCCAATAGAAACTTTTTATTTGCTTTGTGAACTGAAATCCACAACAACCACAATCCATAAGGTGCAGAAAGATAACAGAGAGCAGCAGCGTGATTCATAGACTAGATATCAACAATACATTCTAACGTAGGCTACACCATTGCTGTCTTCCTTGCCCCCATGCATTTACTCAAGTTGGATCATCTTTGGACGTCATAAATCGCACGAATCTAAGACGTAGCATGTGGATTGTAGCCTACAAAAGCCTATTCCTGTTCTTTTCCCGCCTTTTCCGGATATTTCCCCGCGTATTCCGGTTATTTCCCCGCCTATTCCGGTTATTTCCCCGCCTATTCCGGTTATTTTCCCGCGTTCCACCAAACGTATTTGGTGTGTCATCATAGTGGTCTCTGATTTGCGGTCGGAACAAATGTACCTTTGCACCTTTTACAATGCTTATTTTAATGTCATCAAAACAGAATGGTGTCGATTACTTTTTCTCTCTCACAAAAACCCTTCCTGAATAAAACATTTACCTTAGAAGTAATCACAACTTTTTCAAAATCAATCCTATCTGTAATCTGATAACTACATTGTTGCTGGGAACGTAATGGATTACAGTTACCGTTAAATCCACAATGATTCAGTGATAATTCTTCGGCTGTTCTGCGCAGTGGGTACCGTTTATAAAACATGGGAAATATAAATGGGACAACATAGGATAATAGTGGATAAGGTTATCCAACCAATAACAATAACCTTCGATCAAAACATTTATAAATACAAATAAATAAATACAAATAGGCCGAAATGAAACGGAAGAAGGGCACAACGAGAATCTTCTCGTCGTATATATATATATGCTTGCACACAATCTACAGCCTACATACGTTCATATTTTTTAACACATTTTCCTAAAGGTTAGCTGGCTATATTCATTATAGCCCATATAATACAAGTTAGATATTAGTTTTCATACCGTTTTTAAAGAGATTCTGAAAAGTGTTTTTACTCAGTGTATAGCCTAACTAATAGTACACCACGAAATAAAATCGAGTTAGTGCTTTAGTAGGTATCTTACCTTCAAGAAATTATAACCAGAATGCTTTAGGCTCAACAGGTGTTCTTTGCTTTGGCTTTCATCCGTAATCTATGTAATATAACCGCATTGAAAGCAGGCCACGCCTACCATGTCTCGATGTGAAATGGCCAGCTCGTCAGCGGGGTGCGCGCTAAAAGCGGTTCAATCGGTGACGTCACTCGCTCTGAGACCTCTGAGAAATAGTTGTTCCCCTTTTGTGGAGAGTCGGGTAATGATGCTTAGTGGTTCAGTTGTTGATGTGTGCAGAGGGTCCCTGGTTCGAGCCCAGGTTGGGGCGAGGACAGGGATGGAAGCCATATAGTTACATGGGTACGTAATTATCTGAAATCAAACTTTATTTATATAGTACATTTCTTACAACAAATGCATTTGAAAGGTACTTCACAAATAAAATAATACAAGTTGAGAAAGATAAAACACAAAACGTTTTTCAAAGCATCGACATGAATACCAATTCAGAGATGATCGTCTAGGGAAGTTATGAATAAAAGGGGAATCATGTTCAGCATCAAATGCTTTTTAAGCACTGTGACCTCAAGCAGCAGGCGTAGAAAAGACACCTGAGCGGAGTTCCCGCTGGTCTGGAGATTACAGCCCAACAGAGACTGTTCTACGAAATATATTCCCAAATAAATGTATTCTCAGATATTGTGTTCTCTTTTACGCTGTGTGAACTGACATGTATGGTTGTTGAAGACACTCCGATGTTCCCTCCGAAGGGAATTAAATGTCTATATTGCCCTCCACCGTGGCGCTCTACTCAAACAGTGGCGTGACAAAGTTATTCAAAGCGTATACTTTATTTCTCAGGATGTAATTTGCCAGTGATACTATAATATTATTTATTTAAACAAAAACAGACAACCCCATAGTGGAATAGTTTATCTATTTACCTTGTTGGCTTGTTGTTGTGTGTTCTATGCAAGATCGCTGTTCTTCTTGAGGGCATTCAAGTGGCAAGAGTCACACGAGGGAAATGTGTATTCTGATAAGCAAGCAGTGCACAACACTTCTAATGCAAGTCACGGGTAAACGCTTTTTGAAAGTAGTTTAGTCAAATGTAATTTATTTTGAAAAGCCTTTGTTAAAAAAAAAGAGGGGGATCCCAGGTTTACATTGCTACCATGTTTATTGATCTACTCCTTCAATTAAGCATGTGGCATCGTTTTACAAATGCAGAAATGTGAGTTATAGATCTGTCATTCTCATTGAAAGCCTAACGAGTGGTTGATCTGTTCTTTGTGCTCTATTTCTATGCTTCCTGTTCTTAAGTTTTGTTTTTGCTTCTTTTACTTTCGGGTTTTATTCACCATCTTCAAACTGCTGAGATCACACCTGTTTCCAGGGCCTTGCTGAAATCACACATATTCCCTGTTAGGCCCAGGGAACAGGTGTGGCCTCAGCGAGGCCCAGGTAGAAAGCCCAGATTTTTCTCTGGCACAGGAAAGAAGAGCTTCTTCCTCAGGTACTCCCCGGACACAGGCTTGACCACCCCTTTATCCAACAGCCCTTTCTGGCTCACGTCGTTTTTGACCTCACAGAGTAGAATCAGGATGTCATCTCTGGAGAGAGCAGGAAACACGGGAGCAGACAGCGATGACATAAGCACACAACGTGGATAGTTCAAGTGGGGAAATGTGTATTAACAGGACATGGACATGTACAATTAATGAAAAATATTGTGTCCCCCAAAATAATCAGGTTTTACTTGGGGCAGCCCTTTTCCAGATGGAGGCACAGAGACTGGATAAACCAGCACCCTGTGATATTGTGCCTATAGGAGACAGACGTATCCATAGTGGCCCTGACCACCAGAGTATCTGCACCAACAGGGGCGAAGGCCTTGAAATCTAGGAAGCCGACTGTCTCTAGCCCAGCCTCTGACCCAGCCTCTGATCCTGCCTCTGACCTGCCTCCAACTTTGCCCCTGATCTTGCCTCCAACCCAGTCTCTGACCCAGCCTCCGACCCAGTCTCTGATCCAGCCTTAGACCCAGTCTCTGATCCAGCCTTAGACCCAGTCTCTGATCCAGCCTTAGACCCAGTCTCTGACCCAGCCTCCGACCCAGTCTCTGACCCAGCCTCCGACCCAGTCTCTGATCCAGCCTTAGACCCAGTCTCTGACCCAGCCTCCGACCCAGTCTCTGATCCAGCCTTAGACCCAGTCTCTGACCCAGCCTCCGACCCAGCCTCCGACCCATTCTCTGATCCAGCCTTAGACCCAGTCTCTAGCCCAGCCTCTGACCCAGCCTCTGATCCTGCCTCTGACCTGCCTCCAACTCTGCCCCTGATCTTGCCTCCGACCCAGTCTCTGACCCAGTCTCTCCCAGTCTCTGACCCAGCCTCTGACCCAGCCTCCGCCCCATCTCTGATCCAGCCTTAGACCCAGTCTCTGACCCAGCCTCCGACCCAGTCTCTGATCCAGCCTTAGACCCAGCCTTCTTCTTCAGCTCAGAGCAGAGCTTCAGCACATCTTGTATCTCCTTCTTAGTCTTGTTCATTTGGCATCACCACCTTGAACCCCAGACAGCTGAACACCTTCTCCAGTTCCACTGCAGGACAAGAGAAGGCACTCAACTCTTAAACAATTCTGTCTCACTAAATCATTATTTCAAATCAACCCATAATAACCAACTACCGAGTTAGACAAGAGAAAGTTGGTCAGATGTTGAAATATAGAAGTGTGTCTGGTTGAAGATAAGAGGTTGAAATACCAGCATCAATGTTTGATCCCGCTCTGTCCCTCATATCATCTGCTGTAAACTTCTGGTTGTTAATCAGACAGAGAACTCTAGGCAGGCTGGTCATCGTATAGCGATGTAGAGTAGAGAGTGGTTTTCAGTTTCACAGAAACCCAATCCCCATCACACTACCATCCCTGGGTTCCCCACCATGCTACCAGCCCTGGGTTCCCCACCACACTACCATCCCTGGGTTCCCCACCACACTACCATCCCTGGGTTCCCCACCACACTACCATCCCTGGGTTCCCCACCACACTACCATCCCTGGGATCTCCACCACACTACCATCCCTGGGTTCCCACCACACTACCATCCCTGGGTTCCCCAACACACCACCCTACCAGCCCTGGGTTCCCCACCACGCCCTGGGTTCCCCATCCCTGGGTTCCCCACCATCCCCTGGGTTCCCCACCACACTACCATCCCTGGGTTCCCCACCACACTACCATCCCTGGGTTCCCACCACACTACCATCCCTGGGTTCCCCACCACACTACCATCCCTGGGTTCCCCACCACACTACCATCCCTGGGTTCCCCACCACACTACCATCCCTGGGTTCCCACCACACTACCATCCCTGGGTTCCCACACACTACCATCCCTGGGTTCCCCACCACCTGGGTTCCCACCACTACCATCCCTGGGATCTCCTGGGGGTTCCCCACCACACTACCATCCCTGGGTTCCCACCACACTACCATCCCTGGGTTCCCCACCACACTACCATCCCTGGGTTCCCCACCACACTACCATCCCTGGGTTCCCCACCACACTACCATCCCTGGGTTCCCCACCACCCTGGGTTCCCACCCGTTGGGTTCCCACCACACTACCATCCTGGGTTCCCCACCACACTACCATCCCTGGGTTCCCCACCACACTACCATCCCTGGGTTCCCCACCACACTACCATCCCTGGGTTCCCCACCACACTACCATCCCTGGGTTCCCCACCACACTACCATCCCTGGGTTCCCACCACCATCCCTGGGTTCCCCACCACTCCATCCCTGGGTTCCCCACCACACTACCATCCCTGGGTTCCCCACCACACTACCATCCCTGGGTTCCCCCACACACCCTGGGTTCCCCACCACGCTACCATCCCTGGGTTCCCCACCACACTACCATCCCTGGGTTCCCCACTAACACTCCATCCTGGGTTCACACTACTCCTGGGTTCCCCACCATCCCCTGGGTTCCCACCACACTACCATCCCTGGGTTCCCCACCACACTACCATCCCTGGGTTCCCCACCACACTACCAGCCCTGGGTTCCCACCATCCCCCTGGGTTCCCACCACACTACCATCCCTGGGTTCCCACCACTACCCCCTGGGTTCCCCACCACACTACCATCCCTGGGTTCCCCACCACCATCCCTGGGTTCCCCCACCATCCCCCTGGGTTCCCCACCACACTACCATCCCTGGGTTCCCCACCATCCCTGGGTTCCCACCACACTACCATCCCTGGGTTCCCCACACTACCATCCCTGGGTTCCCCACCACACTACCATCCCTGGGTTCCCCACCACGCTACCATCCCTGGGTTCCCCACCACACTACCATCCCTGGGTTCCCCACCACGCTACCATCCCTGGGTTCCCCACCACACTACCATCCCTGGGTTCCCACCACACTACCATCCCTGGGTTCCCCACCACGCTACCATCCCTGGGATCCCCACCACACTACCAGCCCTGGGTTCCCCACCACCATCCCTGGGTTCTACCATCCCTGGGTTCCCCACCACGCTACCATCCCTGGGTTCCCCCACCACACTATCACACTACCATCCCTGGGTTCCCCACCATCCCTGGGTTCCCCAGCACACTACCATCCCTGGGTTCCCACCACACTACCATCCCTGGGTTCCCCACCACACTACCAGCCCTGGGTTCCCCACCACACTACCATCCCTGGGTTCCCCACCACGCTACCAGCCCTGGGTTCCCCACCACGCTACCAGCCCTGGGTTCCCCACCACGCTACCATCCCTGGGTTCCCCACCACACTACCATCCCTGGGTTCCCCACCACACTACCATCCCTGGGTTCCCCACCACACTACCATCCCTGGGTTCCCCACCACACTACCATCCCTGGGTTCCCCACCACGCTACCATCCCTGGGTTCCCCACCACGCTACCATCCCTGGGTTCCCCACCACACTACCATCCCTGGGTTCCCCACCACGCTACCATCCCTGGGATCTCCACCACACTACCACCCCTGGGTTCCCCACCACACTACCATCCCTGGGTTCCCCACCACGCTACCATCCCTGGGATCTCCACCACACTACCATCCCTGGGTTCCCCACCACGCTACCATCCCTGGGTTCCCCACCACACTACCATCCCTGGGTTCCCCACCACACTACCATCCCTGGGTTCCCCACCACACTACCATCCCTGGGTTCCCCACCATGCTACCATCCCTGGGTTCCCCACCACGGTACCATCCCTAGGTTCCCCACCACGCTACCATCCTTGGGTTCTCCACCACGCTACCATCCCTGGGTTCCCCACCACGCTACCATCCCTGGGTTCCCCACCACACTACCGTCCCTGGGTTCCCCACCACGCTACCATCCCTGGGTTCCCCACCACGCTACCATCCCTGGGTTCCCCACCACGCTACCATCCTTGGGTTCTCCACCACGCTACCATCCCTGGGTTCCCCACCACGCTACCATCCCTGGGTTCCCCACCACGCTACCATCCCTGGGTTCCCCACCACACTACCATCCCTGGGTTCCCCACCACACTACCATCCCTGGGTTCCCCACCACACTACCATCCCTGGGTTCCTCACCACACTAGCATCCCTGGGTTCCCCACCACACTACCGGTCCTGGGTTCCCCACCACACGACCATCCCTGGGTTCCCCACCACACTACCATCCCTGGGTTCCCCACCACACTACCATCCCTGCGATCTCCACCACACTACCAGCCCTGGGTTCCCCACCAAACTACCATCCCTGGGTTCCCCACCATGCTACCATCCCTGGGTTCCCCACCACACTACCATCCCTGGGTTCCCCACCACACCATCCCTGGGTTCCCCACCATCCCTGGGTTCCCCACCACACTACCAGCCCTGGGTTCCCCACCACACTACCATCCCTGGGTTCCCCACCACACTACCGGTCCTGGGTTCCCCACCACACTACCACCCCTGGGATCTCCACCACTCTACCATCCCTGGGTTCCCCACCACACTACCATCCCTGGGATCTCCACCACGCTACCATCCCTGGGTTCCCCACCACGCTACCATCCCTGGGTTCCCCACCACACTACCATCCCTGGGTTCCTCACCACACTACCATCCCTGGGTTCCCCACCACACTACCATCCCTGCGTTCCCCACCACACTACCATCCCTGGGTTCCTCACCACACTACCATCCCTGGGTTCCCCACCACACTACCATCCCTGGGTTCCTCACCACACTACCATCCCTGGGTTCCTCACCACACTACCACCCTGGGTTCCCCACCAACTACCATCCCTGGGTTCCCCACCACACTACCATCCCTGGGTTCCCCAACACACTACCACCCCTGGGTTCCCCACCACCACCACTACCATCCCTGGGTTCCTCACCACACTACCACCCCTGGGTTCCCCACCACACTACCATCCCTGGGTTCCCCACCACACTACCATCCCTGGGATCTCCACCACACTACCATCCCTGGGTTCCCACCACACTACCATCCCTGGGTTCCCCACCACCCTGGGTTCTACCATCCCTGGGTTCCCCACCACACTACCATCCCTGGGTTCCCCACCACACTACCATCCCTGGGTTCCCCACCACACTACCATCCCTGGGATCTCCACCACACTACCATCCCTGGGTTCCCCACCACACTACCATCCATGGGTTCCCCACCACACTACCATCCCTGGGATCTCCACCACACTACCATCCCTGGGTTCCCCACCACACTACCATCCCTGGGTTCCCCACCACACTACCATCCCTGGGTTCCCCACCACACTACCATCCCTGGGATCTCCACCACACTACCGGTCCTGGGTTCCCCACCACACTACCATCCCTGGGATCTCCACCACGCTACCATCCCTGGGTTCCCCACCACGCTACCATCCCTGGGTTCCCCACCACACTACCATCCCTGGGTTCCCCACCACATTACCATCCCTGGGTTCCCCAGCACACTACCAGCCCTGGGTTCCCCAGCACACTACCAGCCCTGGGTTCCCCACCACACTACCA
Organism: Oncorhynchus keta; assembly: GCF_023373465.1. Classification (NCBI taxonomy): domain Eukaryota; kingdom Metazoa; phylum Chordata; class Actinopteri; order Salmoniformes; family Salmonidae; genus Oncorhynchus; species Oncorhynchus keta. The sequence continues at coordinate 41,747,401 of NC_068445.1, read as the reverse complement.
TCCCTGGGTTCCCCACCACACTACCAGTCCTGGGTTCCCCACCACACTACCACCCCTGGGATCTCCACCACTCTACCATCCCTGGGTTCCCCACCACACTACCATCCCTGGGATCTCCACCACACTACCATCCCTGGGTTCCCCACCACGCTACCATCCCTGGGTTCCCCACCACACTACCATCCCTGGGTTCCTCACCACACTACCATCCCTGGGTTCCCCACCACACTACCATCCCTGGGTTCCCCACCACACTACCATCCCTGGGTTCCTCACCACACTACCATCCCTGGGTTCCCCACCACACTACCATCCCTGGGTTCCCCACCACACTACCATCCCTGGGTTCCCCACCACACTACCATCCCTGGGTTCCCCACCACACTACCATCCCTGGGTTCCCCACCACACTACCATCCCTGGGTTCCCCACCACACTACCACCCCTGGGTTCCCCACCACACTACCATCCCTGGGTTCCCCACCACACTACCATCCCTGGGTTCCCCACCACACTACCATCCCTGGGTTCCCCACCACACTACCATCCCTGGGATCTCCACCACACTACCATCCCTGGGTTCCCCACCACACTACCATCCCTGGGTTCCCCACCACACTACCATCCCTGGGTTCCCCACCACACTACCATCCCTGGGTTCCCCACCACACTACCATCCCTGGGTTCCCCACCACACTACCATCCCTGGGATCTCCACCACACTACCATCCCTGGGTTCCCCACCACACTACCATCCATGGGTTCCCCACCACACTACCATCCCTGGGATCTCCACCACACTACCATCCCTGGGTTCCCCACCACACTACCATCCCTGGGTTCCCCACCACACTACCATCCCTGGGTTCCCCACCACACTACCATCCCTGGGATCTCCCCTGGGTTCCACACTACCGGTCCTGGGTTCCCACCACCACTACCATCCCTGGGATCCCCACCACGCTACCATCCCTGGGTTCCCCACCACACTACCATCCCTGGGTTCCTCACCACACTACCATCCCTGGGTTCCCCACCACACTACCATCCCTGCGTTCCCCACCACACTACCATCCCTGGGTTCCTCACCACACTACCATCCCTGGGTTCCCCACCACACTACCATCCCTGGGTTCCTCACCACACTACCATCCCTGGGTTCCCCACCACACTACCACCCCTGGGTTCCCCACCACACTACCATCCCTGGGTTCCCCACCACACTACCATCCCTGGGTTCCCCAACACACTACCACCCCTGGGTTCCCCACCACACTACCATCCCTGGGTTCCTCACCACACTACCACCCCTGGGTTCCCCACCACACTACCATCCCTGGGTTCCCCACCACACTACCATCCCTGGGATCTCCACCACACTACCATCCCTGGGTTCCCCACCACACTACCATCCCTGGGTTCCCACCACTACCATCCCTGGGTTCCCCACCACACTACCATCCCTGGGTTCCCACCACACTACCATCCCTGGGTTCCCCCACCACACTACCATCCCTGGGATCTCCACCACACTACCATCCCTGGGTTCCTCACCACACTACCATCCATGGGTTCCCACCACACTACCATCCCTGGGATCTCCACCACACTACCATCCCTGGGTTCCCACCACACTACCATCCCTGGGTTCCCCATCACACTACCATCCCTGGGTTCCCCACCACACTACCATCCCTGGGATCTCCTCACCACCACACTACCGGTCCTGGGTTCCCCACCACACTACCATCCCTGGGTTCCCCACCACCTGGGACTACCACCCCCTGGGTTCCCCACCACACTACCATCCCTGGGATCCCCAACACACTACCACCCTGGGTTCCCCACACACTACCATCCCTGGGTTCCCCACCACACTACCATCCCTGGGTTCCCCACCACGTTACCATCCCTGGGTTCCCACCACACTACCATCCCTGGGTTCCCCCCACACTACCATCCCTGGGTTCCCACCACACTACCATCCCTGGGTTCCCCACCACACTACCATCCCTGGGTTCCCCACCACACTACCATCCCTGGGTTCCCCACCACGCTACCATCCTGGGTTCCCCACCACGCTACCATCCCTGGGTTCCCCACCACGCTACCATCCCTGGGTTCCCCACCACGCTACCATCCCTGGGTTCCCACCACACTACCATCCCTGGGTTCCCAGCACACTACCATTCCTGGGTTCCCCACCACACTACCATCCCTGGGTTCCCCACCACGCTACCATCCCTGGGTTCCCCACCACACTACCATCCCTGGGTTCCCCACCACACTACCATCCCTGGGTTCCCCACCACACTACCATCCCTGGGATCTCCACCACACTACCATCCCTGGGTTCCCCACCACACTACCATCCCTGGGTTCCCCACCACACTACCATCCCTGGGTTCCCCACCACACTACCATCCCTGGGTTCCCCACCACACTACCATCCCTGGGTTCCCCACCACACTACCATCCCTGGGATCTCCACCACACTACCATCCCTGGGTTCCCCACCACACTACCATCCATGGGTTCCCCACCACACTACCATCCCTGGGATCTCCACCACACTACCATCCCTGGGTTCCCCACCACACTACCATCCCTGGGTTCCCCACCACACTACCATCCCTGGGTTCCCCACCACACTACCATCCCTGGGATCTCCACCACACTACCGGTCCTGGGTTCCCCACCACACTACCATCCCTGGGTTCCCCACCACACTACCACCCCTGGGTTCCCCACCACACTACCATCCCTGGGATCCCCAACACACTACCACCCCTGGGTTCCCCAACACACTACCATCCCTGGGTTCCCCACCACACTACCATCCCTGGGTTCCCCACCACGTTACCATCCCTGGGTTCCCCACCACACTACCGGTCCTGGGTTCCCCACCACACTACCATCCCTGGGTTCCCCACCACACTACCATCCCTGGGTTCCCCACCACACTACCATCCCTGGGTTCCCCACCACACTACCATCCCTGGGTTCCCCACCACGCTACCAGTCCTGGGTTCCCCACCACGCTACCATCCCTGGGTTCCCCACCACGCTACCATCCCTGGGTTCCCCACCACGCTACCATCCCTGGGTTCCCCACCACACTACCGGTCCTGGGTTCCCCAGCACACTACCATTCCTGGGTTCCCCACCACACTACCATCCCTGGGTTCCCCACCACGCTACCATCCCTGGGTTCCCCACCACACTACCATCCTGGGTTCCCCACCACACTACCATCCCTGGGTTCCCCACCACACTACCATCCCTGGGTTCCTCACCACACTACCATCCCTGGGTTCCCCACCACACTACCATCCCTGGGTTCCTCACCACACTACCATCCCTGGGTTCCCCACCACACTACCATCCCTGGGTTCTCCACCACGCTACCATCCCTGGGTTCCCCACCACACTACCATCCCTGGGTTCCCCACCACACTACCATCCCTGGGTTCCCTAAATAATAGTTAATATACTTAATCTAAAACGTTAACTTCAGTGATTTTGAAATGGGAACACTTGACTTTCACTCATGTCATAACCTGTGTTAGTATCAATACATTGTTAGCCTACTGTAGGGTATATAACACACTAGGTTTTCATACTTCAGGCACTTTCCTCATCGCTGGAGCGGCAGCTATCAACTCCCTCACAATGCTCACTCCGTCTGGGTAGAAACACAGAGAAAACACAGTTAGCATCTCCATTATAATAACAGTTATAATATTATAAGCTGTATCATGTTAGTCATTTAGCAGACACTCTTATCCAGAGTGACTTACATGAGAAATTAGGGTAAAGTGCCTTGCTCAAGGGCACATTGACAGTTTTTAAACCTAGTCGGCTCAGGGATTCGAACCAGCACCCTTTCGGTTACTGGTCCAACGCTCTAACCACTAGGCATAACTTCCCTTTCATCTGCTGTAAAATAATAATGATCACTGCTCTACTAACAGCCTGAGTAAGGGCTTGGTTGAAAGTGTGAAACTTTATCATGTACCATTGACACCATGTGTATTTGGGAGGTACAGTGGTCCAATAACTGTCAATGCATTTGTCTGTAATGGGGGAAACTCAGGTCTAGAAAGCACAACAGAAGGTAGGCTACAATAAATCAGGTTTAATACAATACGAGTTGTAACAAGGGAACAATAAGCCACATGGGAACATTTAGCTGAAATGTGTGCCCTCTACTGGCGGGAAATCAACAACACACTGAGGTGCGGAGGGCTTCACAACAGTGGTACTCTGACGCGTTGCTCTATTGTGCTCTGGACACCGCATCGAACTAATGGTTACATTAGTGCGCCGGGGAATATAAATTAAAGGAACTAAATTAGTTCTAACCGAGAAGTTTGAAAGACCTGGTGAGCAGCGAGCAAGGCTATTCATTATAAAGTCATGCATAGGCATAACTAATGTTAGTTCCTTTTCTCAAACTTATCAGGCTATGTTAAAAGAAGAGTTCGACTAGATCCTAGTCTTAATACAGTCCCCCCCAAAGAGTTTTCAAAAGTTGGAGAGACAGTCATGTAGCCGAGAGTATGTAAGGAACAGCAAGGATTGGCATTAGGCCTACATTACGCGCAATAAGTCAGGCACATACTGTATGTAATACGTTTTTTCCTTTTTATAAAATATGTATTTTCAATCAAAGTTCGTACGCTATATAACTTATAGACGATTCCACAACGAAATAAGATCAGAATTAGACTTTATATTAGTCATTTTATACGTTTCTTACCTTAAAGAAATTACAAACAGATGGCAAACAAAGGCAAAGTTGAAAATGATTTTAGGCTATATATAGTCAAAAGATCCTTTCATTTTCATTTAGGATCTTTTGACTATATAGCCAAAACTCATTTTCAACTCTGCCTTGACAGGACCACACACTACAAGCGCTATTACTAAAGCCTTTCAGTGATAGCTGACACGACCCTGTTAATATTCTCCTTCCTTTTAACACGTATCTCTCAACAGTAGGACATAATATGCTTTCTCTTCATATCAGTCTGGGTTTATTTTCATCAATCGGAGAACACAACAAGTATTTATCCAGTAATAATTCAATGCATTTTTATTTTCTTACTTTCAATTATTTAGCCGATAAGAGCAATTTACAGTTGGTTAATTCAACTGAGGTAACAATCATTCACTGAAATAGTGGAAACAGCGTGTGTTCACTGTTCATTCAGTGTATAGCGTCTAGATTTACATGCTAAAATCTCCACTGTGTATGTGAGTTCAGTTCATAGCAGCCACACCTATAGCCATATTAAATAATTTCTTGGCCCATCGTACAGAGAAGTTATGACTTAAAGATACATTTTATTTTATTTTATTTTACCTTTATTTAACTAGGCAAGTCAGTTAAGAACAAATTCTTATTTTCAATGACGGCCTAGGAACAGTGGGTTAACTGGCCTAGGAACAGTGGGTTAACTGGCCTAGGAACAGTGGGTTAACTGGCCTAGGAACAGTGGGTTAACTGGTCTAGGAACAGTGGGTTAACTGGTCTAGGAACAGTGGGTTAACTGGCTAGGAACAGTGGGTTAACTGGCCTAGGAACAGTGGGTTAACTGGCCTAGGAACAGTGGGTTAACCAGGGCTAGGAACAGTGGGTTAACTGGCCTAGGAACAGTGGGTTAACTGGCCTAGGAACAGTGGGTTAACTGGTCTAGGAACAGTGGGTTAACTGGCCTAGGAACAGTGGGTTAACTGGCCTAGGAACAGTGGGTTAACTGGCCTAGGAACAGTGGGTTAACTGGCCTAGGAACAGTGGGTTAACTGGTCTAGGAACAGTGGGTTAACTGGCACAGGAACAGTGGGTTAACTGGCCTAGGAACAGTGGGTTAACTGGCCTAGGAACAGTGGGTTAACTGGCCTAGGAACAGTGGGTTAACTGGTCTAGGAACAGTGGGTTAACTGGCCTAGGAACGGTGGGTTAACTGGTCTAGGAACAGTGGGTTAAAGCAGTAATTCCAGTCACCACAGACTTTAACCAGGGCAATACAGGGGCATAGTGTCGATCATACAAGCGCTTTTTATGCATAAAAATGCTTAAGGCCTTAATAGAAACAACAACAACTCCCATACTCCACCTCTGTTTTGGTAAAAGGCTGAGGGATGGGGCTGGAGAAATGTAACCACACAAATTCATAGACAGAGCTATGACCATGCATGATATAACAATTATATATTTTTAACCATGTTAAGAGGCTATACAGTGTTTGTTTACATTTACATTGTTTACGAACTAAAACCTAGCTTACATTGTGGGTTGTGATGGGGTACAACAGTTGAACTAACCTCACGAGGCATTTCAACAACAAACAATTCACACAAAAACAACAAACAACTTAACATTCACATACATACACGTCAACAAACATCAACGACCTCACGCCACGCTTGCTCAGACCCACATGTTCCCACCACTTCCACACCCAATGTTGCTTCTAGTGCCCGTAGAACTCTCCCACGTATGGCTGAGAATTGTGCCATGTAGTCTGTCCTAGCCAGACCCCCTTTCCATATTTAAATAATAAATACATTTTGAAATTCTCTTAACGTTAGAGTATATTCAGACTTCCGGTATTTAAGTAATAACTTCTTCAATATAAGTGTCAGAATGTCGACTGTCAGAATGGCAGTCTAAGGCCGAGTTTGCTGTGACATTTTAGTGGCAGAATGCATGAACAGGAAGTCCCCACCCACCCACACACCCATGAATACCTATTACTGCTTCTTCTTCCTTCCTTCTTCTTCTTTGTTTACTCCCAAATGGAGCACAAAAAAGACTGAACATTTAGAGAACATTTGATGTTGACTCTAGAAAAGAAGAAGAAATTAATTGGGACTGGAATCTATTAAAATAACAAGGTTAAAGATGTTAAATGTCAAAAGGCGACTGAAGTAATGCAGTAAAATGGTTATGGATGAGTTGTTTGTTTGTTTTAAGGTCCATTATATCAGGACTATGTTAATTAGGCTTGGAGAATGAGGCCTTAGGGCCTGTAGAAGGTTGGCTTGGAGGATAAGGCCGTAGAACAAAGATAGGTTATTATTGTTAGGGGCGGGGTTAAGAACATAGATAGGTTATTATTGTTAGGGGCGGGGTTAAGAACATAGATAGGTTATTATTGTTAGGGGCGGGGTTAGGAAAAGAGATAGGTTATTAGGATTGCAGTTGTGTAAGGTTCTGTATTTATTTTCTTAGTCAACCTTGTGTTCTGTTTCATTGTGTTCTTGAACGTAGCCCTGTCTTTCATTTTTGTTAATTGATTTCACCTGTGTTAGTTACTCACCTGGTCTCATCTGCTCCTTATTTAGTTCAGTTCTTTCTGTTTTTTGTCTTTGTGAGGTATTGTTCATTTTGACTCTACTAAGCCTTTTCCTAGCTTGTTTGTGAAAACCAGTTATAGCCTTCGGTCCTAGTTTAGATTCCTGCCTGTTTATGACCATTGCCTGCATGTGCCCACGATTCCTGCCTTCTGCGAAGGTAGAAAATAAACACCTACCGCGATCTGCGCGTGAATCTACACCTTTTTCTCCCTGACTATTCATTACAAGTTAACTAATAAATGTATCGTTAGGATATAAAAAAGGCAGGATTTTTTTTGTGAGGAGGATTCTCTTTTTTTTAATTTTTTTAAATTTTATTTCACCTTTATTTAACCAGGTAGGCTAGTTGAGAACAAATTCTCATTTGCAACTGCGACCTGGCCAAGAAAAAGCATAGCAGTGTGAACAGACAACACAGAGTTACAGAGTTACAGAGTTTTGGCTTGCTAGAAGAACCTGTTGTCTGCTGCAGGAAGATTTTGCTGTCGCTTTTTAGCTTAAGACATATTTCTATTATACTTGATTTTTAATTCTTAAAGTGTTAAAAGTAAAGCTCTAGAACAAATCCTTAATGTTACCTTATTGAGATACGTTTTAAAGTAGCTGATAAGAGTTTTTAGGCACACGACGGATCATCCTGAGGGGGGGACAACAAACTGTTTTATAGTCGTAAAGGGTAAGAAACCGTTATTAATTGCCCCGCTTCGCATAGAATTGTAATTGGCATAAAAATATTGCATTGGCAGCCTAATAGGGGTTTAGATAAGGGCGGTGAAGGTTTCTAATCCATGGTTAATGTTTACTTATCATAATTGCTTGTTTGATTATTGATCTGTGATATTGACTGATTGACTGGTTGAACAAGGACTTTTTATGCCCGTTTCTTGAATTTTGTATAAACATCCTTCATTGTTCTGTAACCCTGTGTCATCGAACATGCATGTCGTTTTACTCTAGGTTTCTGAGATTGACTTGATTGATTGAGGATTTTTAGCATATGGTTAATTAGTCCATTGGGAACCCAAGTTGCTGGGATAAAATAACCTGAGACCGAACTACAGGTGCATTGGTCGGAGTCGTAAGAGGGTTATTCTGGGCTAAGTCAACCCAGAAATAGAGGCCCCTTCATAAACAAACTGTTTTTGCCATTTGCCACAATGTTAATTGTCCTTTGGTGATTTTGTTATGACTTGTTCAGCAGTCTAATGGCTTGGAGGTAGAAGCTGTTGAGGAGCCTGTTGGTCCCAGACTTGGTGCTCCGGTTACCGCTTGCAGTGCGGTAGCAGAGAAAAAAATATAACTTGGGTGACTAGAGTCTGACGCCACCCACCTATTATATAGGTCCTGGATTGCAGGAAGCTTGGCCCCAGTGATGTACTGGGCCGTATGCACTACCCTCTGTAGTGCCTTACGGTCAGATGCTGAGCAGTTGCCATACCAGGTGGTGATGCAACTGGTCAGGATCCTCTCGATGGTGCAGCTGTAGAACCTTTTGAGGATCTGGGGACCCATGCCAAGTCTTTTCAGTCCCCTGAGGGGAAAAGGTTTTGTAGTGCCCTCTTCACGACTGTCTTGGTATGTTTGGACTATGATAGTTCGTTGGTGATGTGGACACCAAGGAACTTGAAACTCTTGACCCGCTCCACTACAACCCTGTCGATGTTAATGGGGGCCTGTTCAGCCCGCCTTTTCCTGTTGTCCACGATCAGCTCCTTTGTCTTGCTCACATTGAGGGAGAGGTTGTTGTCCTGGCACCACACTGCCAGTTCTCTGACCTCCTCCCTATAGGCCATATCATTGTTGTCGGTGATCAGGCCTACCACTGTTGTGTCATCAGCATACTTAATAGTAGGGAAAACCTGTAACAACTTTTGGGTGTCAGGGAAAATGTATGGAGCAAAAAGTACATTTTCTTTAGGAATGAAGTGAAGTAAAAGTTGACAAAAATATAAATAGTAAAGTTAAGTACAAATACCCCAAAAAACAACTGACTACTTTAAAGTATTTTGACTCAAGTACTGTATACCACTGTGAGATTCCCCCTTCTGATGACCAGGTGGCGAATCGCATCTCTGCATGTCTGGCAGACATATCAGTGTGGATGACGGATCACCACCTCAAGCTGAACCTCGGCAAGACGGAGCTGCTCTTCCTCCCGGGGAAGGACTGCCCGTTCCATGATCTCGCCATCACGGTTGACAACTCCATTGTGTCCTCCTCCCAGAGCGCTAAGAACCTTGGCGTGATCCTGGACAACACCCTGTCGTTCTCAACTAACATCAAGGCGGTGGCCCGTTCCTGTAGGTTCATGCTCTACAACATCCGCAGAGTACGACCCTGCCTCACACAGGAAGCGGCGCAGGTCCTAATCCAGGCACTTGTCATCTCCCGTCTGGACTACTGCAACTCGCTGTTGGCTGGGCTCCCTGCCTGTGCCATTAAACCCCTACAACTCATCCAGAACGCCGCAGCCCGTCTGGTGTTCAACCTTCCCAAGTTCTCTCACGTCACCCCGCTCCTCCGCTCTCTCCACTGGCTTCCAGTTGAAGCTCGCATCTGCTACAAGACCATGGTGCTTGCCTACGGAGCTGTGAGGGGAACGGCACCTCAGTACCTCCAGGCTCTGATCAGGCCCTACACCCAAACAAGGGCACTGCGTTCATCCACCTCTGGCCTGCTCGCCTCCCTACCACTGAGGAAGTACAGTTCCCGCTCAGCCCAGTCAAAACTGTTCGCTGCTCTGGCCCCCCAATGGTGGAACAAACTCCCTCACGACGCCAGGACAGCGGAGTCAATCACCACCTTCTGGAGACACCTGAAACCCCACCTCTTTAAGGAATACCTAGGATAGGATAAGTAATCCTTCTCACCCCCCTTTAAGATTTAGATGCACTATTGTAAAGTGACTATTCCACTGGATGTCATAAGGTGAATGCACCAATTTGTAAGTCGCTCTGGATAAGAGTGTCTGCTAAATGACTTAAATGTAAATGTAAATGTACCACACTCAGATACACATAACAGCAGCGCCATCTATTGGCTTGGCGACGTCTCGTAACAACCACATAGAGATAGTGTGAGTTCTATCCTGCATGTACATTCACTGACTTGATTAACTTGGCATATTAACTTTATGATGTGTTGCTTTTACATGGTTCACGTTATTATTGGGTAACTACCGTTGTACCATGACATTTCTATGTCATCAAATATGTATTCAAATGTTTTGTTTTCACAAAACGATCTTAATTAACGATCTAAAAGGATCTTAATTTGAGCCAGTATACTACGTCATGAAAATAATCCCGCAGCTACAGGAAATGTGAATTATGTGGATCATAATTAAGGTTTGATTTTTTTGATTACCACCAAGAACACTCTGCCTGAATCCAGACTCTGAAATGGGCAAGAAGATACAGACTGAGTGGGTCCAGAAGAACTGACCCAAACATGATATGTAAACCATGTTGTATAGTTCCTTCTCTTCTTCTTTTTATCCTTCTTCTTGTGAGAGACTGTGTGACCTATCTGGCCAGAGGCAAGTTAAGGTTCTCTATGGGCTCTAAATTAAAATGTTTAATTGGTAGGACTGGTGCTCCCAACTTTAAAAAGTGAGGAGGACAAAATAAAATCTAGGAGCACGAGAAAATATTATTCTTCTTTCAATTCGATTGAGATATAGCCTATAGGATGGGGCTATAGGATGGGGCTATAGGATGGGGCTATAGGATGGGGCTATAGGATGGGCCTATAGGATGGGGCTATAGGATGGGGCTGGCTATAGGATGGGGCTATAGGATGGGGCTATAGGATGGGGCTATAGGATGGATAGGATGGGGCTATAGGATGGATAGGATGGGGCTATAGGATGGGGCTATAGGATGGGGCTATAGGATGGATAGGATGGGGCTATAGGATGGGGCTATAGGATGGGGCTATAGGATGGGGCTATAGGATGGGGCTATAGGATGGATAGGATGGGGCTATAGGATGGGGCTATAGGATGGGGCTATAGGATGGGGCTATAGGATGGGGCTATAGGATGGGGCTATAGGATGGGGCTATAGGATGGATAGGATGGGGCTATAGGATGGATAGGATGGGGCTATAGGATGGGGCTATAGGATGGGGCTATAGGATGGGGCTATAGGATGGATAGGATGGGGCTATAGGATGGGGCTATAGGATGGGGCTATAGGATGGGGCTATAGGATGGGGCTATAGGATGGGGCTATAGGATGGATAGGATGGGGCTATAGGATGGGGCTATAGGATGGGGCTATAGGATGGGGCTATAGGATGGGGCTATAGGATGGATAGGATGGGGCTATAGGATGGATAGGATGGGGCTATAGGATGGGGCTATAGGATGGGGCTATAGGATGGGGCTATAGGATGGATAGGATGGGGCTATAGGATGGATAGGATGGGGCTATAGGATGGGGCTATAGGATGGGGCTATAGGATGGATAGGATGGGGCTATAGGATGGGGCTATAGGATGGGGCTATAGGATGGGGCTATAGGATGGGGCTATAGGATGGGGCTATAGGATGGGGCTATAGGATGGGGCTATAGGATGGATAGGATGGGGCTATAGGATGGGGCTATAGGATGGGGCTATAGGATGGGGCTATAGGATGGGGCTATAGGATGGATAGGATGGGGCTATAGGATGGGGCTATAGGATGGGGCTATAGGATGGGGCTATAGGATGGATAGGATGGGGCTATAGGATGGGGCTATAGGATGGGGCTATAGGATGGGGCTATAGAATGGGGCTATAGGATGGGGCTATAGAATGGGGCTATAGGATGGGGCTATAGGATGGGGCTATAGGATGGGGCTATAGAATGGGGCTATAGGATGGGGCTATAGAATGGGGCTATAGGATGGATAGGATGGGGCTATAGGATGGGGCTATAGGATGGATAGGATGGGGCTATAGGATGGGGCTATAGGATGGGGCTATAGGATGGGGCTATAGGATGGATAGGATGGATAGGATGGGGCTATAGGATGGATAGGATGGGGCTATAGGATGGGGCTATAGGATGGATAGGATGGGGCTATAGGATGGATAGGATGGGGCTATAGGATGGATAGGATGGGGCTATAGGATGGGGCTATAGGATGGATAGGATGGGGCTATAGGATGGGGCTATAGGATGGGGCTATAGAATGGGGCTATAGGATGGGGCTATAGAATGGGGCTATAGGATGGATAGGATGGGGCTATAGGATGGGGCTATAGGATGGATAGGATGGGGCTATAGGATGGATAGGATGGGGCTATAGGATGGGGCTATAGGATGGATAGGATGGATAGGATGGGGCTATAGGATGGATAGGATGGGGCTATAGGATGGATAGGATGGGGCTATAGGATGGATAGAATGGGGCTATAGGATGGGGCTATAGGATGGGGCTATATAATGGGGCTATAGGATGGATAGGATGGGGCTATAGGATGGATAGGATGGATAGGATGGGGCTATAGGATGGATAGGATGGGGCTATAGGATGGATAGGATGGGGCTATAGGATGGGGCTATAGAATGGGGCTATAGGATGGGGCTATAGAATGGGGCTATAGGATGGGGCTATAGGATGGATAGAATGGGGCTATAGAATGGGGCTATAGGATGGGGCTATAGGATGGGGCTATAGAATGGATAGGATGGGGCTATAGGATGGGGCTATAGGATGGATAGAATGGGGCTATATAATGGGGCTATAGGATGGGGCTATAGGATGGGGCTATAGAATGGATAGAATGGGGCTATAGAATGGGGCTATAGGATGGATAGAATGGGGCTATAGGATGGGGCTATAGGATGGATAGAATGGGGCTATAGGATGGGGCTATAGGATGGATAGGATGGGGCTATAGGATGGATAGGATGGGGCTATAGGATGGGGCTATAGGATGGGGCTATAGGATGGGGCTATAGGATGGATAGGATGGGGCTATAGGATGGCAAGGATGGGGCTATAGGATGGGGCTATAGGATGGATAGAATGGGGCTATAGGATGGGGCTATAGAATGGGGCTATAGAATGGGGCTATAGGATGGATAGGATGGGGCTATAGGATGGGGCTATAGGATGGATAGGATGGGGCTATAGGATGGGGCTATAGAATGGGGCTACAGAATGGGGCTATAGAATGGGGCTATAGGATGGGGCTATAGCATGGATAGGATGGGGCTATAGGATGGATAGGATGGGGCTATAGGATGGATAGGATGGGGCTATAGGATGGATAGGATGGGGCTATAGAATGGGGCTACAAGATGGGGCTATAGGATGGATAGGATGGGGCTATAGGATGGATAGGATGGGGCTACAGGATGGGGCTATAGAATGGGGCTATAGGATGGGGCTACATGTTGTGTCCTAGGGCTTAGTAGGTACCCATGTACATACATTTGCTTTTTTATAAAAAGCTAAAATGTTGATACAAATACAGTGGGGCAAAAAAGTATTTTGTCAGCCACCAATTGTGCAAGTTCTCCCACTTAAAAAGATGAGAGAGGCCTGTAATTTTCGTCATAGGTACACTTAAACGATGACAGACAAAATGAGAAAAAAAATCCAGAAAATCACATTGTAGGATTTTTAATGAATTCATTTGCAAATTATGGTGGAAAATAAGTATTTGGTCAATAAAAAAAGTTTATCTCAATACTTTGTTATATACCCTTTGTTGGCAATGACAGAGGTCAAACGTTTTCTGGAAGTCTTCACAAGCTTTTCACACACTGTTGCTGGTATTTTGGCCCATTCCTCCATGCAGATCTCCTCTAGAGCAGTGATGTTGCTGGGCAACACGGACTTTCAACTCCCTCCAAAGATTTTCTATGGGGTTGAGATCTGGAGACTGGCTAGGCCAGGCAAGTCATTGATATTTCAGAGTAATTTGTGGAATGTTAGATTTCTACATAGTCCCTATAAAATCGGCTTCCTTTTTTTGCCAAATTCTGTCTTTGTCTGTGTTTTTTTTTCTCCCCAAATTCATTTTTTTCCTTGTTGTTTTTACAGGTTAGTGATTATTTACAGTTTTTTTTATGTGTGTGTGTGGGAGTAGGGGGGTCTAAGTCCACAACAATAATTACACCACCTCAAGAGACAACGTTTGAGGTCTGGGGAAAACCTGAAGATATTTTTGTTTGTTGTTGTAGTTTCATTCAAGTATGCACCATGGACATATAGCAGTAGAATGTTGTTTGGTTACCTGCGTTTCTGGAGTCCACGTGTGTAGAGATTGCTAAACAAATGCCCAATGGATTGATGTAAACAATCAGGATATATGTCTTCCAGGTAGGCATAGGCTACATTGTAGTTAACATTTAATTGAGAAGGTTTTTGGAAAAGTCTTTCCATCTACCAGAAAGCGGTTATCATTAGTATCGTCGCTCACGTCTAAGCAAGGTAGAACGGCACAGCACACACACAGGGACAGGAGAAGTTCTACGTCCTCTGCATTCATCTTCAGAAAGTTACTTTGTAATTAAAGTTCTTGTTCACTTGTGACTTAATGAAGCTGAGGGGGACATGCCAGCTAAGCAGGCAGGTCAACAATGCCATGGGGGTCAGCTGACAGCCGGACAGATTGGTCCACTCAAGTGGATGAGCTGTGGGGCTGAGGAGACAGTGACAGGAATCTGTGTGACATAATAACTGAACTGGCTGTGTTAATTTGCTCTGTGGATGAAGGCTGACCAGCTCTATGGACATGGTTGGAGGAGTGTGACCTGGTGAAGATGAGGGGGACACGCCAACTAAGAAAACAGGTCAACACTACCTTGGGGCCAGTGGACAACTTGACAGATTGGTCCACTCAAAGTGTGTTAGCGACGGGGCTGAGGTGACTGAGATGAGCATAGTGCTGGATGTCACACCCATTGTTACCTGGCAGTCAGGATAACGGCCTAGTGGAGGAATGGGGCCACTTCTTCTTCTTCTTCTGAGAGACTGTGTGACATAATAACTGGCTTGGGGTGTGTTAATGTGCATTGTGGGTGAAGGCTGAACACCTCAATGGACATGGTTCGAGGTGTACAGCCAGGTGAAGCTAAGGGGGACATACCAACTAAGAATACAAGTCAACACAGCTATTCGGGCCTGTGCACAGCAATTGGATAGGCAACTGCTGAGTAGGTCGCTTTGTTAGGGCATTTGGTAAGCCTTTTGGTAGTTATTTTATCTTTTTTCATCTTATTCATCTTCTAACAAATGGAATTATGTTTGGTAGGTCTTTTGGTAGACAGTTTGGTAGGCCTTTGGTATACCGTTTAGTAGAGGAGGGATGTTGGTACCCTTTCTTTTCTTCTTCTTCTTCTTCTTGTTGCCAGCCAAGTGGAGGAGTGAGGCCACTGCTCCTTCTTCTTCTTCTTCTTCTTCTTCTTCTTCTTCTTCTTCTTCTTCTTCTTCTTCTTCTTCTTCTTCTTCTTCTTCTTCTTCTTCTTCTTCTTCTTCTTCTTCTTCTTCTTGCCAGCCAAGTGGAGGAGTGAGGCCACTGCTCCTTCTTCTTCTTCTTCTTGTTGCCAGCCAAGTGGAGGAGTGAGGCCACTGCTCCTTCTTCTTCTTCTTGTTGCCAGCCAAGTGGAGGAGTGAGGCCACTGCTCCTTCTTCTTCTTCTTCTTGTTGCCAGCCAAGTGGAGGAGTGAGGCCACTGCTCCTTCTTCTTCTTCTTCTTGTTGCCAGCCAAGTGGAGGAGTGAGGCCACTGCTCCTTCTTCTTCTTCTTCTTCTTCTTCTTGCCAGGCAAGTGGAGGAGTGAGGCCACTGCTCCTTCTTCTTCTTCTTCTTCTTGCCAGCCAAGTGGAGGAGTGAGGCCACTGCTCCTTCTTCTTCTTCTTCTTGTTGCCAGCCAAGTGGAGGAGTGAGGCCACTGCTCCTTCTTCTTCTTCTTCTTGTTGCCAGCCAAGTGGAGGAGTGAGGCCACTGCTCCTTCTTCTTCTTCTTAATTGTCTTATTCTGTTTATTCTTCTTTTATAATTGTTCTTATTTTTCATCTACCAAAGGAAGGCCGTATTCTTCTTCTTCTTCTTCTTCTTCTTCTTCTTCTTCTTCTTCTTCTTCTTCTTCTTCTTCTTCTTCTTCTTCTTCTTCTTCTTCTTGCCAGCCAAGTGGAGGAGTGAGGCCACTGCTCCTTTTCTTCTTCTTGTTGCCAGCCAAGTGGAGGAGTGAGGCCACTGCTCCTTCTTCTTCTTCTTCTTGTTGCCAGCCAAGTGGAGGAGTGAGGCCACTGCTCCTTCTTCTTCTTCTTCTTCTTCTTAATTGTCTTATTCTGTTTATTCTTCTTTTATAATTGTTCTTATTTTTCATCTACCAAAGGAAGGCCGTATTCTTCTTCTTCTTCTTCTTCTTCTTCTTCTTCTTCTTCTTCTTCTTCTTCTTCTTCTTCTTCTTCTTCTTCTTCTTGTTGCCAGCCAAGTGGAGGAGTGAGGCCACTGCTCCTTCTTCTTCTTCTTGTTGCCAGCCAAGTGGAGGAGTGAGGCCACTGCTCCTTCTTCTTCTTCTTCTTCTTGTTGCCAGCCAAGTGGAGGAGTGAGGCCACTGCTCCTTCTTCTTCTTCTTCTTGTTGCCAGCCAAGTGGAGGAGTGAGGCCACTGCTCCTTCTTCTTCTTCTTCTTGTTGCCAGCCAAGTGGAGGAGTGAGGCCACTGCTCCTTCTTCTTCTTCTTCTTGTTGCCAGCCAAGTGGAGGAGTGAGGCCACTGCTCCTTCTTCTTCTTCTTCTTGTTGCCAGCCAAGTGGAGGAGTGAGGCCACTGCTCCTTCTTCTTCTTCTTCTTGTTGCCAGCCAAGTGGAGGAGTGAGGCCACTGCTCCTTCTTCTTCTTCTTCTTCTTGTTGCCAGCCAAGTGGAGGAGTGAGGCCACTGCTCCTTCTTCTTCTTCTTCTTGTTGCCAGCCAAGTGGAGGAGTGAGGCCACTGCTCCTTCTTCTTCTTCTTCTTGTTGCCAGCCAAGTGGAGGAGTGAGGCCACTGCTCCTTCTTCTTCTTCTTCTTAATTGTCTTATTCTGTTTATTCTTCTTTTATAATTGTTCTTATTTTTCATCTACCAAAGGAAGGCCGTATTCTTCTTCTTCTATTTCTTGTTCTTGTTCTTCTGTTCCTTCTTTTATAATTTTCTTCTTCTCCTTCTTCTACCAAACGTAATGCCATTTTTAGGCTGTTTATAGGCCTCTTGGTAGTACGTTTGGCAGACATTTGGTTGGCTGATTGGTAGGCTTTTAGTAGACAATTATGTAGGCCTTTGGTAGTCCGATAAGTAGAGGGGGAATGATGCCACCCCTTCATCTTCTTATGTTTCTTCTTCATTTTATTATGTTTCTTCTTCTTTTACAATTGCTCTTATTATTATTCTACATTTTCTTCTTCTCTTTCTTCTACCAATTGGAAGGCTGTATTCATCTTCTTCTTGCCAGGGTGGCAACGTCTTATCAAAATAGTAAAATGGGTACCGCGCTCTGACTTGATTTTGCGGAGGTCTGAACGTGTAGGTCACTTGCGATACCTCACCAACTCGCTTCAGTGGAGGTCTGCTTGGGTGAGTATATAGCTTTTGATAATACTTTGACCCAGGGTGGCAATGTCTTTTCAAAACAGTAAAATCCTATGGGTACCGCTCTGACTTGATTTAGCGGAGGTCTGCCTGGGTGAGTTTGTAGCCTAAAACTTTGACCCGATTAAGCAAAGGACAGACAGCAGCGACCCCATATGTTTCTTCTTCTTCGTCTTCGTCTTCTGTTTATTCTTCTTTTATAATTTCAAGTATTAAACGTTGATTGTTGAGATTATTGTGATGAGACTCGGTGATAGGATTTGGGGCGAAATTCCAAGTATAAATGCCGATTGTTGGGATAAAGTTAAGGTTTTTAATATTTTTCTATTAAGGTATTCTGCAATTGTTCTATGTATTTTATAATTGTTCTATGTATCATGTCACGCAAGGAGGACTGGGAGAGCTATTATATACTGTACTCTGTACCAACTTCTGCCTACAATGTATTACTAAAGGAGTATTTTAGCACTTAAACAAAGAGTGTTTTCTTTCCATTACTAATTTCTGTGTATGATAATTATATAAACCTGATCGTTTGTTGAATAAATTGACCAACAGGCGCTTGAATTGGAATCTAAGGAAATTGATTCCAAAATATTGGAACATAAGGAAAGTTGTTCTAGTGTTAGGATGCCTAAGGTTAATTGGCTCCTGAATTTAAATCTCAGTAAATTGATAAAGGATTATTGGAACATGAGGAAATGTGTTCCAGGGTTAGGAAGCCTAAGGTTTATTGTCACCTGATGTGGAATCTAAGGAAATTGATTCAGGATTGTTGGAACATAAGGACATTTGTTCCAGGTCGGCTGTTTGGTATGCCTTTGGTAGACCATTTGGTAGATGGCATTGTTGCCCACTTGTTAGGCCTTTGTTAGGGTGCTTGGTAGGCTGTTTGTTAAGCCTTTGGTAGAATGCTGGTAGGCTTTTGGTAGGCGGTTCGTTAAAACTACATGGTAGACCACTTAGTAGGTTGTTTGGTAAGTGGATTGGTAAGCCATTAAGTGGTGTTTGGTAGACCATTAGTTAGTCTGTATGGTAGACCATTAGGTAGTCTTTTTGGTAGACCATTAGGTAGTCTGTTTGGTAGACCATTAGGTAGTCTGTTTGGTAGACCATTAGGTATTCTGTTTGGTAGACCATTAGGTAGTCTGTTTGGTAGACCATTAGGTAGTCTGTTTCGTAGTTCATTAGGTAGTCTTTTTGGTAGACCATTAGGTAGTCTGTTTGGTAGACCATTAGGTAGTCTGTTTGGTAGACCATTAGGTAGTCTGTTTGGTAGACCATTAGGTAGTCTGTTTCGTAGTTCATTAGGTAGTCTTTTTGGTAGACCATTAGGTAGTCTGTTTGGTAGACCATTTGGTAGTCTGTTTGGTAGACCATTTGGTAGTCTGTTTGGTAGACCATTTGGTAGTCTGTTTGGTAGACCATTAGGTAGTCTGTTTGGTAGACCATTAGGTATTCTGTTTGGTAGACCATTAGGTAGTCTGTTTGGTAGACCATTAGGTAGTCTGTTTGGTAGACCATTAGGTAGTCTGTTTCGTAGTTCATTAGGTAGTCTGTTTGGTAGACCATTAGGTAGTCTGTTTGGTAGACCATTAGGTAGTCTGTTTGGTAGACCATTAGGTATTCTGTTTGGTAGACCATTAGGTAGTCTGTTTGGTAGACCATTAGGTAGTCTGTTTCGTAGTTCATTAGGTAGTCTGTTTGGTAGACCATTAGGTAGTCCTGATTATTGGAACATAAGGACATATGTTCCAGGGTTAGTAAGCCTAAGGTACATTTGGCTCCTGAATTGCAATCTAAGAAAATTTATTCGTGATATTTGGAACATGAGGACATTTGTTCCAGGGTTAGGAAGCCTAACACGGAACCCAAACCGGCTGCACGGTTGCGCCATCGTGCAAAATGTATTTTGTCCCCCTATACCAAACTCGATCACGACACGCAGCTTAAAATATCAAAAAAACTCTGAACCAATTATATTAATTTGGGGACAGGTCGAAACACATTAAACATGTATGGCAATTTAGCTAGTTAGCTTGCACTTGGTAGCTAATTTGTCCTATTTAGCTAGCTTGCTGTTGCTATCTAATTTGTCCTGGGATATAAACATTGAGTTGTTATTTTACCTGAAATGCACAAGGTCTTTTAATCCGTCAATTAATCCACACATAAAACGGTCAACCAAATTGTTTCTAGTCATCTCTCTTCCTTCCAAGCTTTTTCTTCTCTTGACTTTATATTACGATTGGCAACTTTCATAAATTAGGTGCATTACCGCCACTGACCTCGTTCGTCTTTCAGTCACCCAATGTGGGTATAACCAATAAGGAGATGGCACGTGGATACCTGCTTTTGTAAACCAATGAGGAGATGGGAGAGGCAGGATTTGCAGCGCGATCTGCGTCAGAAATAGAACTGACTTCTATTTTATCCCTTGGCAATGCAGACGCTTGTTGGGGCGCGCGAGCGGTGTGGGTGCAATAACTGAGTAATATAGATTTCTAAATTTATTTTGCAACGCTCACACACGCGTCGCGAGCGGTGTAGTCAGCCTGTAAAGTTAATTGGCTCCTGAATTGGAATCTAAGAAAATTGATGGTAGGCTTTTGGTATGCTATTTGGTAAACTGCATGGTAGCCCACTTACTAGGCCTTTTGGTAGGCTTGGTAGTCCGTTTGGTAGACCATTTGGTAGGCCATTTCGAGGTGCGTTTGGTAAGCCATTTTGTAGGCCCTTTGGTAGGCCTTTTGGTATTCCTTTGGTAGGCAGTTTGGTAGGCCTTTGGTAGGTAATTTGGAAGATCTTTGGTAGGCTGTTTGGAAGTCTGTTTTGTAGGCCGTTTCATAGGCCGCTTGGTAGAGCGTTTGCTAGGCCTTTGGTAGGCCATTTAGTAGAGGGGGAATGATGCCACCCCTTCTTTGTCTTCTTCTGTTTCTGCTTCTTCTGTTTCTTCTTTTACCATTTTTCTTATTTTTCTTTATTTTACTTATTCTCCTCCTTCTTCTTCCTCTTCTTCTTGAAAGCCAAATTGAGGAGTGGGGCCACTGCTCCTTCTTCTTCTGTTTCTTCTTCTTTTATAATTTTTCTTCTTCATCTTATTCTTCTACCAAACGGAAGGCGCTTTGGTCAGCTGTTTGATAGGTCGCTTGATAGTATGTTTGGTAGGCCTTTGGTAGGCTGGTTGGTAGGTTTTTTGTAGACAGTTTCGTATGCCTTTGGTAGTCTGTTTAGTTGAGGCAGAATGATGCCACCCCTTCTTCATCATCATATTCTTCTTCTGTGTCTTCTTTGACTTTTTTCTCTTCTTTCTTTTTTTTATTTTTCTTCTACTAAAATGTATTTGTCTAAGAGAGTCCAATGGTCTAAGAGAGTCTAATGTCTAAGAGAGTCCAATGTCTAAGAGAGTCCAATGGTCTAAGAGAGTCCAATGTCTAAGAGAGTCCAATGTCTAAGAGAGTCCAATGGTCTAAGAGAGTCCAATGGTCTAAGAGAGTCCAATGGTCTAAGAGAGTCCAATGTCTAAGAGAGTCCAATGGTCTAAGAGAGTCCAATGGTCTAAGAGAGTCCAATGGTCTAAGAGAGTCCAATGTCTAAGAGAGTCCAATGTCTAAGAGAGTCCGTAGCCGTATTTAGCACTAACTGAAGTTTATTTAGTGCTTTATCCGGGTAGCCGGAAAATAGAGCATTGCAGTAGTCTAACCTAGAAGTGACAAAAGCATGGATTAATTTTTCTGCATCATTTTTGGACAGAAAGTTTCTGATTTTTGCAATGTTACGTAGATGGAAAAAAGCTGTCCTCGAAATGGTCTTGATATGTTCTTCAAAAGAGAGATCAGGGTCCAGAGTAACGCCGAGGTCCTTCACAGTTTTATTTGAGACGACTGTACAACCATTAAGATTAATTGTCAGATTCAACAGAAGATCTCTTTGTTTCTTGGGACCTAGAACAAGCATCTCTGTTTTGTCCGAGTTTAATAGTAGAAAGTTTGCAGCCATCCACTTCCTTATGTCTGAAACACATGCTTCTAGCGAGGGCAATTTTGGGGCTTCACCATGTTTCATTGAAATGTACAGCTGTGTGTCATCCGCATAGCAGTGGAAGTTTACATTATGTTTTCGAATAACATCCCCAAGAGGTAAAATATATAGTGAAAACAATAGTGGTCCTAAAACAGAACCTTGAGGAACACCGAAATGTACAGTTGATTTGTCAGAGGACAAACCATTCACAGAGACAAACTGATATCTTTCCGACAGATAAGACCTAAACCAGGCCAGAACATGTCCGTGTAGACCAATTTGGGTTTCCAATCTCTCCAAAAGAATGTGGTGATCGATGGTATCAAAAGCAGCACTAAGGTCTAGGAGCACGAGGACAGATGCAGAGCCTCGGTCCGATGCCATTAAAATGTCATTTACCACCTTCACAAGTGCCGTCTCAGTGCTATGATGGGGTCTAAAACCAGACTGAAGCATTTCGTATATATTGTTTGTCTTCAGGAAGGCAGTGAGTTGCTGCGCAACAGCCTTCTCTAAAATCTTTGAGAGGAATGGAAGATTCGATATAGGCCGATAGTTTTTTATATTTTCTGGGTCAAGGTTTGGCTTTTTCAAGAGAGGCTTTATTACTGCCACTTTGAGTGAGTTTGGTACACATCCAGTGGATAGAGAGCCGTTTATTATGTTCAACATAGGAGGGCCAAGCACAGGAAGCAGCTCTTTCAGTAGTTTAGTTGGAATAGGGTCCAGTATACAGCTTGAAGGTTTAGAGGCCATGATTATTTTCATCATTGTGTCAAGAGATATAGTACTAAAACACTTGAGCGTCTCTCTTGATCCTAGGTCCTGGCAGAGTTGTGCAGACTCAGGACAACTGAGGTTTGGAGGAATACGCAGGTTTAAAGAGGAGTCCGTAATTTGCTTTCTAATAATCATAATCTTTTCCTCAAAGAAGTTCATGAATTTATCACTGCTAAAGTGAAAGTCATCCTCTCTTGGGGAATGCTGCTTTTTAGTTAGCTTTGCCACAGTATCAAAAAGGAATTTCGGATTGTTCTTATTTTCCTCAATTAAGTTAGAAAAATAGGACGATCGAGCAGCAGTAAGGGGGCTCTTCGGTACTGCACGGTACCGTCCTTCCAAGCTAGTCGGAAGACTTCCAGTTTGGTGTGGCGCCATTTCCGTTCCAATTTTCTGGAAGCTTGCTTCAGAGCTCGGGTATTTTCTGTGTACCAGGGAGCTAGTTTCTTATGAGACATTTTTTTAGTTTTTAGGGGTGCAACTGCATCTAGGGTATTGCGCAAGGTTAAATTGAGATCCTCAGTTAGGTGGTTAACGGATTTTTGTCCTCTGGCGTCCTTGGGTAGGCAGAGGGAGTCTGGAAGGGCATCAAGGAATCTTTGTGTTGTCTGTGAATTTATAGCACGACTTTTGATGTTCCTTGGTTGGGGTCTGAGCAGATTATTTGTTGCAATTGCAAACGTAATAAAATGGTGGTCCGATAGTCCAGGATTATGAGGAAAAACATTAAGATCCACAACATTTATTCCATGGGACAAAACTAGGTCCAGCATATGACTGTGACAGTGAGTGGGTCCAGAGACATGTTGGACAAAACCCACTGAGTCGATGATGGCTCCAAAAGCCTTTTGGAGTGGGTCTGTGGACTTTTCCATGTGAATATTAAAGTCACCAAAGATTAGAATATTATCTGCAATGACTACAAGGTCTGATAGGAATTCAGGGAACTCAGTGAGAAACGCTGTATATGGCCCAGGAGGCCTGTAAACAGTAGCTATAAAAAGTGATTGAGTAGGCTGCATAGATTTCATGACTAGAAGCTCAAAAGACGAAAACGTCATTTTTTTTTTTGTAAATTGAAATTTGCTATCGTAAATGTTAGCAACACCTCCGCCTTTGCGGGATGCACGGGGGATATGGTCACTAGTGTAGCCAGGAGGTGAGGCCTCATTTAACACAGTAAATTCATCAGGCTTATGGTCTAAGAGAGTCCAATGGTCTAAGAGAGTCCAATGGTCTAAGAGAGTCCAATGTCTAAGAGAGTCCAATGGTCTAAGAGAGTCCAATGGTCTAAGAGAGTCCAATGTCTAAGAGAGTCCAATGGTCTAAGAGAGTCCAATGGTCTAAGAGAGTCCAATGGTCTAAGAGAGTCCAATGTCTAAGAGAGTCCAATGTCTAAGAGAGTCCAATGGTCTAAGAGAGTCCAATGGTCTAAGAGAGTCCAATGTCTAAGAGAGTCCAATGTCTAAGAGAGTCCAATGGTCTAAGAGAGTCCAATGGTCTAAGAGAGTCCAATGGTCTAAGAGAGTCCAATGGTCTAAGAGAGTCCAATGTTCGCTGTGTCCAGTAAGGGTGTCCTTTGCGCAGGTCACTATTGAATAAACCCTGGATGAATACTAAACCGTGTTCTCAGCTCCAAGAGGTAGTTTTTCTACAACAATTTTGGAGCCGTGACCCGGATGGAAGGGAGATGACCACCTGACTGACTATCCTGACCAGAACCTAGACATCTCTTCAGTATACCACAAAAAGAGGTAAAGGGACCTTTAAAAAGATAGTCTGTTGTTCTGTCAGGCGGGGCGGATTAGGCTCTTCCTCCTACAATCCTACAATGTGATTTTCTGTTTTTTTCTTCTTCTCATTTTGTCTGTCATAGTTGAAGTGTACCTATGATGAAAATTACAGGCCTCTCTCATCTTTTTAAGTGGGAGAACTTGCACAATTGGTGGCTGACTAAATACTTTCCCCCCCCACTGTATGTATGTATGTATGTATATATATATATATATATATATATATATATATATATATATATATATATATATATATATATATATATATATATATATATATATATAAATAAACTGGTTCATCAGATAGGACGCCTAAGGTTATTTGGCTTCTGAATTGGAATCTAAGAACATTTATTCTGGAGTATTGGAACATAAGGACATTTGTTACAGGATTAGGAAGCCTTAGTTTAATTGGCTCCTGAGTTGGAAATTGATTCCGGATTATTGGAACATAAGGACATTTGTTCCAGGGTTCGGAAGCTGAACATTTATTGGATCCTACATTGGAATCTAAGGAAATGTATTCAGGATTATATGACACTTGAAGGTTAGAGTAAGTAGGCTGATAGCAGAGAGCTAACAGAATGGGTAAAACAAAATGAAGAATATGTGTTCTGAAAGAAAGAACTGTTTTTTGGAGTGATATTCCCATATGGACTGATAATCAATGCCTCTACTTGTTTTATTAGGAATAATGGTGTGTGTGTGTGTGGGAGGGGGGGGAGTTAAAACATTTCCCGCATGGCCAGCTAAAAGGTCTGTAAGACAGGAAGATATAACAGCCTTAGAGAAACACAACGCAGAAACTAAAGGCTCCACATCTCTGGACTACTTATCAGTAGATAACTTCAGTGCAAAATGTGAACAAAATAAATGTCAGCGAAGATAGGTTTAGTTCCTACAGAAAAAGAGACGTCGTGACAAACGTGCGTCAGGCTCTCAGCTCTCCCCCCATAGCACCCCTTTGAGTATTCCCCCCCAGCAACAGAGGATCTTATGGCAAGCTAGACATGTCGTTCCAATAGGATCCGTTTCTACACCAAGCACTACTCCAGTCCCATGAGGCAGCACGATGAGAGGAAATCCCATCAGTCTATCCAAACCTAGAGCTATTAAAATATCCCAAATCAAACAACAGAAGAAAAAGGTCCCCAGCCAAACTGTGACGGCATTCAGAACTCATAAACAACTCAATGAACAGCTGGAAGAAGTTACAACACAAATAGGCAGCACTAAAAAGGCACCCAGACCGTGTAATACTATCTAGCAAATCCCCACGAGGAAAAACTGTCTCAACACCCATAGAGCATATTACCAGGTGTCAGTCACAGCTGTCCAGCAAGCGGATGAAACTTCTATAGATGAAGTACGGGAGAGATTAGTACACCATCCAGTCGTCGTTTCTGAGTTACTGGGGTTTAAACAAAACATGGCCTTGAATGCTTTGAATGGGCGAACGACATTCTCAACCGTATACAGGTGTAATAAGGGGGACATGGAACATGTATTTAGGACATACACAAGCTGCTAAACTCGTTATTCTCACTAGAGCCTGTGCTCTCTCCCAAGACAAAATTGCACACATTTTGACTGACTCCCGCTATGCTTGGAGGTCTATGATTTGGAAGGAGAGAGTTTTCCATACCAGTTCAGGGTAAAAACAAAGTAGCAAACGCACTGGTTATTGGGCAATTACTAGAAAGCATCCAGTTACCCAGAGAACTAGTTATAATCAAACGTGAAGCTCACACCTGTGGTCAGGATGTTGTTTCATTAGGTAACGAATTGATGGTCTGTAACGAGTTTACAGATGGTAACGAGTTTCCAGATGGTCTGTAACTCTCCTCCTGATCTGGGTTTCCAGATGGTCTGTAACTCTCCTCCTGATCTGGGTTTCCAGATGGTCTGTAACTCTCCTCCTCATCTGGGTTTCCAGATGGTCTGTAACTCTCCTCCTGATCTGGGTTTCCAGATGGTCTGTAACTCTCCTCCTGATCTGGGTTTCCAGATGGTCTGTAACTCTCCTCCTCCTGATCTGGGTTTCCAGATGGTCTGTAACTCCTCCTCCTGATCTGGGTTTCCAGATGGTCTGTAACTCTCCTCCTGATCTGGGTTTCCAGATGGTCTGTAACTGTAACTCTCCTCCTGATCTGGGTTTCCAGATGGTCTGTAACTCTCCTCCTGATCTGGGTTTCCAGATGGTCTGTAACTCTCCTCCTGATCTGGGTTTCTAGATGGTCTGTAACTCTCCTCCTGATCTGGGTTTCCAGATGGTCTGTAACTCTCCTCCTGATCTGGGTTTCTAGATGGTCTGTAACTCTCCTCCTGATCTGGGTTTCTAGATGGTCTGTAACTCTCCTCCTGATCTGGGTTTCCAGATGGTCTGTAACTCTCCTCCTGATCTGGGTTTCCAGATGGTCTGTAACTCTCCTCCTCATCTGGGTTTCCAGATGGTCTGTAACTCTCCTCCTGATCTGGGTTTCTAGATGGTCTGTAACTCTCCTCCTGATCTGGGTTTCCAGATGGTCTGTAACTCTCCTCCTCATCTGGGTTTCCAGATGGTCTGTAACTCTCCTCCTCATCTGGGTTTCCAGATGGTCTGTAACTCTCCTCCTTATCTGGGTTTCCAGATGGTCTGTAACTCTCCTCCTCATCTGGGTTTCCAGATGGTCTGTAACTCTCCTCCTCATCTGGGTTTCCAGATGGTCTGTAACTCTCCTCCTGATCTGGGTTTCCAGATGGTCTGTAACTCTCCTCCTCTTCTGGGTTTCCAGATGGTCTGTAACTCTCCTCCTGATCTGGGTTTCTAGATGGTCTGTAACTCTCCTCCTCATCTGGGTTTCCAGATGGTCTGTAACTCTCCTCCTGATCTGGGTTTCCAGATGGTCTGTAACTCTCCTCCTGATCTGGGTTTCCAGATGGTCTGTAACTCTCCTCCTCATCTGGGTTTCCAGATGGTCTGTAACTCTCCTCATCTGGGTTTCCAGATGGTCTGTAACTCTCCTCCTCATCTGGGTTTCCAGATGGTCTGTAACTTCCTCATCTGGGTTTCCAGATGGTCTGTAACTCTCCTCCTCATCTGGGTTTCCAGATGGTCTGTAACTCTCCTCCTCATCTGGGTTTCCAGATGGTCTGTAACTCTCCTCCTCATCTGGGTTTCCAGATGGTCTGTAACTCTCCTCCTCATCTGGGTTTCCAGATGGTCTGTAACTCTCCTCCTCATCTGCCCCCTCGATGGCGCTGCACAAATGCAATCTGACACACCTGAAAGGGTACAGTGGCGTTGGATGGAGGCGGGTTACAAACTACGCGATGATGGTCTCTGGCGTCACCAGAACGGCCACCAGGTGGCGCCACCAACATTGTTGCCCTGTCTCGGACTCATGTTTCATGGAATTACTCATGTGTCCAAAACTGGGATGGTAAGATTATGCAAACAAGAATGGTTTGCACCAAAACGTTTCTCATTAGCAGCACAGATGTGCAAATGGTTTAATATGCCAAAAGCATAAAACAATAAAACCAACCACTCATTCATTAATTAATTAATTTGCATCACTGTCATTCATGCACAACTTTCATTATCATAGTGACTACCCACACATGGACTTGTATTTATTGATACTTCTTATACACAAATAGGTTTACACATGTAGACTGTTAGCCGATAAACATCTGGTTGTGTAGAACACCTGTGCTGTGATATCACAACCACCAGGTGCCGCTGTTGTGCCTTTTTCAAAACCAAACACCACACAGACTATCTATTGTCTGTATAGCCTACAGTATGTAATGGAACTCAACGACAATGAGATATCGCTGCTGGTATTAGTTATTAGTTATTATTTGATTTATTAGGATCCTCATTAGCTGACGCCAATCGCGACAGGTAGTCTTGCTGTGGTCCGACAGACATAACGAAAAATACATTACTGTCAAAATACTTCACAATTTAGATACATTTAAAAACATTAACATGTAGAGTGTGTGTGTGTGTGTGTGTGTGTGTGTGTGTGTGTGTGTGTGTGTGTGTGTGTGTGTGTGTGTGTGTGTGTGTGTCAGTTACACATACATGTCAGTACATACACACCACAAGTAGGTCACATGTCAGTACATTTACATTTACATTTAAGTCATTTAGCAGACGCTCTTATCCAGTGGGACTTACAAATTGGTGCATTCACCTTATGACATCCAGTGGAACAGCCACTTTACAATAGTGCATCTAAATCTTTTAAGGGGGGTGAGAAGGATTACTTATCCTATCCTAGGTATTCCTTAAAGAGGTGGGGTTTCAGGTGTCTCCGGAAGGTGGTGATTGACAGTACATACACACCACAAGTAGGTCACATGTCAGTACACACACACGACAAGTAGGTCACATGTCAGTACATACACACAACCAGTAAGTCACATGTCAGTACATACACACAACCAGTAGGTCACATGTCAGTACACACACACAACAAGTAGGTCACATGTCAGTACATACACACAACCAGTAGGTCACGTGTCAGTACATACACACAACCAGTAGGTCACATGTCAGTACATACACACAACAAGTAGGTCACATGTCAGTACATACACACAACCAGTAGGTCACATGTCAGTACATACACACAACCAGTAGGTCACATGGGGGCGAGGCGTTGTGCCGTGAGGTGTTGCTTTATTTGTTTGTTTAAACCAGGTTTGCTGTTCACTTGCACTATATAAGAGTTCCATAAACTCATAGCTATGTTTAATACTGTACTCGTAGCTATGTATAATACTGTATAATACTGTACTCATAGCTATGTATAATACTGTACTCGTAGCTATGTTTAATACTGTACTCGTAGCTATGTATAATACTGTACTCATAGCTATGTATAATACTGTATAATACTGTACTCATAGCTATGTATAATACTGTATAATACTGTACTCATAGCTATGTATAATACTGTATAATACTGTACTCATAGCTATGTATAATACTGTACTCATAGCTATGTATAATACTGTATAATACTGTACTCATAGCTATGTATGAACCTTTACACCGGATCATCGCAACTAGCTAGCTGCAATTCCGAGTGGCTACTCCTGGCCAACGTCTCTGGCCCAAAACAAGCTACAGTTAGCCTTGAGCTAAGCCCACCTCCCGACTAGCCGAAGAGGCCCAACGATACCTCTTTTGCCAATTGGCCTGGACCCTTTACTGCCGACACGGAGCGCCGCCGATCCATCACGACTTGTCCGCCGACATAATCGTCCGAGGTGGTTTCAACAGGCTTTTTCGTTGCGACATCGCCAAAGATCCATCTGCTGGCCAAGGCCCGCGAGCTTTCTGAAACGCTGTGTCTCCAGCTCACCCAGCGCACTAGAGCTCCTGTAGCATAATCCTGGGCTACAATTACCCGGGCCCACGACCGGTCTGTCGATGTCACCGCAAGAAGAGGAATAAACAGACTCACCCCATCGCGACGTCCCCCAAAGGTTAGCTCTCTAGCCCTCGCTATCTCCCTACTTGCTATTCGGCCTGCTAACGGCTAGCTTGTCTAGCCCGGGCCTACTGAACTGTTAGCTTGTTAGCACAGGCCTGCTAACCATCTGACTCACCTCATCCCAAACACTTCTGAACCCATTTACTTTCTATCTCTCTTTGATTTTTATTTGTTTATACCTTCCGGAAACCTGCCTCACCCACTGTGATACGGATTCGCTATCACTTTTAATTTTTATTTATTTTTATGACACACTCAAGAACCTCCAGACGCTAACCAGCTAACTAGCTACAAGCTATTTAGTCATTGTTAGTTTAAAAAAAAAAAACCTGGATAACACTCGCCAGCCCAGCTTCCCTGCCCATCCACCGCTGCCCCTGGACACTGATCTCTTGGCTACATAGCTGACGCACGCTGGACTGTCCATTAATCACGGTACCCCATTCTGCTTGTTTGTTTATCTGTCGGCCCAGTTGCCTAGTCAACGCCATTTTACCTGCTGTTTGTTGTGCTAGCTGATTAGCCTCGCCTACTGTTTTTAGCTAGCTTTCCCAATTCAACACCTGTGATTACTGTATGCCTCGCTGTATGTCTCTCCCAAATGTCAATATGCCTTGTATACTGTTGTTCAGGTTAGTTATCATTGTTTTAGTTCACAATGGAGCCCCTAGATCCACTCTGCATACCCCTGTTACCTCCTTTGTCCCACCCCCACACATGCGGTGACCTCACCCATTACAACCAGCATGTCCAGAGATACAACCTCTCTCATCATCACCCAGTGCCTGGGCTTACCTCCGCTGTACCCGCACCCCACCATACCCCTGTCTGCGCATTATGCCCTGAATATATTCTACCATGCCCAGAAACCTGCTCCTCTTATCCTCTGCCCCCAACGCTCTAGGCGACCAGTTTTGATAGCCTTTAGCCGCACCCTCATACTACTCCTTCTCTGTTCCGCGGGTGATGTGGAGGTAAACCCAGGCCCTGCATGCCCCCAGGTACCCTCATTTGTTGACTTCTGTGATCGAAAAAGTATTGGTTTTATGCATGTCAACATCAGAAGCCTCCTCCCTAAGTTTGTTTTACTCACTGCTTTAGCACACTCTGCTAACCCTGATGTCCTTGCCGTGTCTGAATCCTGGCTCAGGAAGGCCACCAAAAATTCAGAGATTTCCATACCCAACTATAACATCTTCCGTCAAGATAGAACTGCCAAAGGGGCGGAGTCGCAGTCTACTGCAGAGATAGCCTGCAAAGTAATGTCATACTTTCCAGGTCCATACCCAAACAGTTTGAACTACTAATTTTGAAAATTACTCTCTCCAGAAACAAGTCTATCACTGTTGCCGCCTGCTACCGACCCCGTCAGCTCCCAGCTGCGCCCTGGACACCATTTGTGAATTGATCGCCCCCATCTAGCTTCAGAGTTTGTTCTGTTAGGTGACCTAAACTGGGATATGCTTAACACCCCGGCAGTCCTACAATCTAAGCTAGATGCCCTCAATCTCACTCAAATCATCAAGGAACCCACCAGGTACAACCCTAACTCTGTAAACAAGGGCACCCTCATAGACGTCATCCTGACCAACTGGCCCTCCAAATATACCTCCGCTGTCTTCAACCAGGATCTCAGCGATCACTGCCTCATCGCCTGTATCCGCCACGGAGCCGCAGTCAAACGACCACCCCTCATCACTGTCAAACGCTCCCTAAAACACTTCTGTGAGCAGGCCTTTCTAATCGACCTGGCCCGTGTATCCTGGAAGGACATTGACCTCATCCCGTCAGTTGAGGATGCCTGGTCATTCTTTAAAAGTAACTTCCTCACCATTTTAGATAAGCATGCTCCGTTCAAAATGCAGAACCAAGAACAGATACAGCCCTTGGTTCACTCCAGACCTGACTGCCCTCGACCAGCACAAAAACATCCTGTGGCGGACTGCAATAGCATCGAATAGCCCCGTGATATGCAACTGTTCAGGGAAGTCAGGAACCAATACACGCAGTCAGTCAGGAAAGCTAAGGCCAGCTTCTTCAGGCAGAAGTTTGCATCCTGTAGCTCCAACTCCAAAAGTTCTGGGACACTGTGAAGTCCATGGAGAACAAGAGCACCTCCTCCCAGCTGCCCACTGCACTGAGGCTAGGAAACACGGTCTCCACCGATAAATCCATGATTATCGAAAACTTCAATAAGCACTTCTCAACGGCTGGCCATGCCTTCCGCCTGGCTACTCCAACCTCGGCCAACAGCTCCGCCCCGTAGTTCCTCACCCAAG